>NC_042615.1:367970398-368168644 GCF_901001135.1 Rhinatrema bivittatum
TCTCTCTCCTCTCTCTCTTCTCATCTCTCTCTCTCCTCTCTCGACGCTCTCATCTCTCTCTCTCTCTCTCTCTCTCTCTCTCTCTCTCTCTCTCTCTCTCTCATCTCTCTCTCTCCTCTCTCTCTCCTCTCTCCCACACACACAGACACTTTTGTGCACTGCAATGATTCCTTGGGTGTTATATCATGCAGCGGGGAAACTTCACGTGCCATGATATTTGCACAAGCACACAAAGTTTCCCTGCTGCACAAAAAAAGCCTTATTTGCATGGGAAATGCCCCTTAATGCGATATTGGTAAATGAGGCCCTAACTTTCCTTCTACTTGTTCAGTGAGTGATACCCCAGTGTAACTATGCACTAAAGAGGTCAGAAACAGACAGAAAATTTTATTCACACTAATAGTCTGTGACAAGAGAAAATGCAGCAGAGTCCACCTCAGTTTTAGTTTTCCTAGTTCCTTTTTCTTACTTTTGGATATTTTTCTTCATCAGAGCTAGAAAAACACAAATTCCTTGTCCTGCACATAAACACATAAACTAAAATAATACTTGTTCAAATTTTCTTTTTACTTTCAAGGATAAAAAAAAAAGACGGAAGTTAGGGTAAGCTGGTTAAAAAAAAAAAAGCAACCAGTGATGTGACATCACTGGTTGCTAGGTTGCCTTGAAGAGAAAAAAAAACATTCCAGCATTTTTGCTTCCTCATGGATTTTAATGGGACGTGAAAGCAAATGCAAATTAAAATGTTTGATTTTGGGTGGCAATAGCCATTCTCTGAGCCAAAATGAATATGCCTGATTCAGTTCAGATTCCTTATTCTTTTTAAACGAATGCACATCCCAGTTCTGTTGTGCAACACATTAAAAGGGACATAATATATAGTAACCCTACTTAGAAATGGCACAAAATGTCCATGTGCTAAGCAAGCAGAAAAACAGATGGCAAGAACTTTCTCATCTCACTATCTAAAATAACAGCTGAGGCAGAAGGAAAGGTTTCTGCCTGTGGGTCACTTTACTGATTATTCTGAGGCCATCTTACAGACAATAAGAGAAACACATACTATGCACCTGCATGCTGAACCATTTTTTTGTTTGCTTCAAAGCTATGACATTTATTAGAAGAAAACTGAAATCCTACTTTTTTTTTTTTACTGAATAGGTTTCCGGTTTGACATTTAAGCATGAAGCCTTAAGCAACAAACTCGCTGAGAAATGCTTGTACCAGTCAAGTGAAGTGATTTTCTATACACAGCAACACCATTTTACAGATTGTCATCAATATATAAAGATATACATTCTTTATATTCTTGACACCTGAGAAAGGGCCAGCCACGGTCATACCTTTAATTTTTGTAAAAATATTACCAGAGGAAAAGTACAGTCTCTGTGTGTGATTGCGAATGAACACACATATTTCTGCCTTTGCAACTCATCAGAAAATGTTACCTGTTCAGGGGGGTGAAAAGCCAGCATGGGATGTCTGAGGAAATCACCCGTTCATCCTGGACGTTGATTTGCCTCCTCTCTCCAGACCAGCAGGACTTTTACTACCTTTTAGTCCAAAAACAGAGAGAGGAGAGACTGAAGCCTTAAGGACGCTGTTCCCGCTACTTTCAGCCCCTTTGCCATCCTATCGGGCAGAAAGCCATGCCCCCAAATGATGTCACCTATTGGGGTGGTGAAAAGCCAGTGTGGGACGCTGGTGCGTCACGTGACTTTTCGCGAAGGAGCGTGACAAAGGGGCTCCTTTGGGCGCTCCTTCGTGCACGAGAAGTGTAGATGAGCTATGGTCGGCTGATAATGATGTCTCTCAATTTGAATCTCATCCTATTCCTGTTATTTTAGGGAGAGGTATTTATGGTAACTTCTCTAATTCTGCTCGGAAAAGGCCCTTACGTAGACCTTCAAGTTTAGTGAGTATTCCAGTCACTTTTTCTGTAGTTGAACCTGTCTTACTTAACCTGAAAATCTTGTTAATTAATGCTCAGTGAGAAAAAAATTCCAAGTTTTATGATTTGATAGAATCTGAACAATCTGATGTGTTCTGCACAGTAGAGAGTTTGCTTTTAGACTCTGATATAGTCATTCTAAATCAGATATGTCCCATGGGTTATGCTTTTATTTCTCAACCACATGCGAAAAGAAGGGGGGGAGAGGGCTGCTTATTATCTATAAAGAATCTTTGAATCTGAAATTTCAAAATCTTAGTGGGGCTTCAACCCAGGAATTATTACTTGTTCACTCTTCTAACTTTTCTATTTGTCTTGTTTATTGTCCGCCTAAATTATTGCATTCAAATTTATCACTGTGATTTGAACAGTTGTTACTAGTTCCAATCAGTCTAAGTAATATGATTTTAATAGTCGATTTCAATCTTCCTTTCAATCACATCTCAGAAGATAATCAGATTCAGCTGTTCAGTGATATTTTAGATTCATTAAGTTGGTCCCAAATGATTCATATGTCCACTCATCATTTAGGAAATATTCTTGATCTGGTATATATTAATGACTGTGCTAATTTTCACCTAGTAAATACCCTGGTTGTTATGGAGGTGCCTTGGTCAGACCATTCATTGATTAGTTTTTCTTTGGTTTTCATGAGGATACCAGTGCTCAGTCCATTCCTTATAGATATACTAAAAGATCTTTCATAGATACCACCAAATTCAAAGAAGCCCTTAATTTAATTCCAGAACCATCAGAGGTTAATGACTTTAATAGTTATCTTGATGATGAACAACACATATAGTTACTATTCTTAATAATATTGCTCCTTTGAAACCTATTTCATTCTCAAAAAAAAAAAAAGTTCCAGCCTTGGATTTCATCATCTTTGATTTTGTCTTGACGACTTGAGGAAAAACGAATGCAAATGGTTAAAATATCCTTCTTCAGAAAATTCATCTCTTTATAGGACTTCCTTAGTAAATTATCAAACTGATACCCTTAAAGCTAAAAAAGAGTATTATTAAAAATAAATTAAGGCACTAGAAAATAGTCCTAAAACTGTTTCATTTAGTACATCAGTTAACGGAAGATCAGAAGGCTAAAAGAATGAGTACTAATTCATTGTCAGTTAACATGTTTGCTAAATACTTTGCCATGAAAATGGAGAATGTTTTTTTGCTTTTTAAAGATGTGACACCTTGGTTTTCTGAAGATACCCCGACCAGTACCCCGGTTTGGTCTACCTTTGAGACAGTTTCTTCTCTGGAAGTTTCGAATGTAATATCACATTTAAATAATACTATCTGTCCTGCATTGAATGTCTCTTCCATGACCTTTAAAGCTCTATTAGAAGTATTGGATGTTTCCATTACAATTTAGTTAATACTTCATTATTAACTGGAGTAATGCTTAACACGCTAAAAATTGCTGTAGTTAAACCTCTTTTAAAAAAGCAAACTTTAGATGCTAGTAATCCAGCAAATTATAGACCAATTTCTTCACTTTCGTTCATTGCAAAGACTATTGAAGGTGTTTTCTTAAAACAATTTACAGATTGTCTTGAGAACAATGAAGTTTTAAATCCTCCATCAGTTTGGGTTTCGACATGGCCTGAGTACTGAGCTTCTTCTCATTTCACTGATTGACTCCATCAAACTTGATGGTGGCCAACAATTTCTTCTGGTCTCATTAGTTATATCATCATCTGCTTTTGATTCTGTTGACCATGAGATCCTTTTATTTCATCTCCATGAATGTGGTATATCAGGTGTGGTTCTATCCTGGTTTAATAGCTATCTTACCTATCGTCATCAAATCTTTAGACTTAATCAGCAGTCTTTCTCCCCTCAACTGTTAAAAGCAGGGGTGCCGCAAGGGTCTGCCTTGTCGGCAATGCTATTTAATGTATATCTTGCCCCCATTGCTAAGTTGTTGGCAATCATTACTGATGGTTACAAAATTTACACCGATGACATACAGTTCTATATCAAGGTTCAGAGCCCTTGGCAGAAAACAGTTGATACTCTACAATTTTGCATTGATACTATAAAGCGTTGGTTAAAGCAAAATAAATTATCATTAAATACGGATAAGACAAAAATTCTATAATTCATCGTCCTCATTCTACATCACATCAACAAGCCGTTGTCATTGATAATATCTCATTTCTTCTTGACAAGCCTCTGAAGAGTCTTGGCGTTTTGTTTGACGTGACTTTTTCATTTAAACCACATATTAGATCTATAATAAAACTGGATTCTTCTTCAAACTTTGGCTTATTGCAGGATTATGACATCTACTTTTTGATCATGATTTTCTCACAGTCGTTCGTTCAATAATTTTCCCTCATATTGACTATTGCAATAGGCTACATTACAATCTATTCAATTATTACTCAATTCTGCTGCTCAGCTTGTATCTCACACAAAACGTTGTGAACATATTTCACCAATTCTATGTAAAATGAATTGGCTACTTGTAGAGCATATTGATTTCAAAACCGCGTTGACTATATTCAAACTTCTTAATTCAGATTCTTCACATTGGTCAAATGCATTATTACGCATTTATAAACCGACCAGAGGATTAAGATCCTCGCAACTGAACCTCTTGGAAATACCTTCAGTGTAGGGCAAAGAGGGGATTGGGGAATGCAGAGGAAGGCTTGGAAATGAAAAGAAAGAGAATTGTGGACAAGGGGGGAGGGAAGAGAAAGAGAGAGGTGCTGGATAGGAGAGGAAAGAGAAGGAGACGCTTTGCTGTAGTTGCTACAACAGTGGGATAGTTGTGACTTTGTTACCAAAGAAGAAAGTGTTGTGCCAGAGCAGCCATCGGTAACTTAAAGAAGGGGAAGGGCGTAATTTTGAATCTCTACTCTGGGTGCAGAAAAAGAAATAGGTACTTCAAGGTCAAAGTTGAAAGCTATTTGGATTTATATCTTACCTGGATATACAGTAATTTATCCATCTAAGTTACAAGGGAGCGGCACAGCCAGTGGCGGCTGAAGACAATCTGCTGTCTGAGGTGAAGGATGAAATGTGCTCCCCCCTCCATGGCTCGGTGCAGGTGAAATCACAGAGGGTCAGGACAGGGGTAGGCATTGGAGGATGAAGTGACTTGCCCAAGGTCACAAGGAATGGCAATAGGATTTGAACCCTGACTTCCCTTGTTTGCAGCCCACTGCTCTAACCACTCAGTTTCTGGGCCTGTTATTTTTTTGTTCTCAGTCTTTGGTGTCTGCACTAGGGGGCGCCGAAGAAATGTTTAATGGAGTGGGGTGGCCTTTGGCCACCCCACCCCTGGGTATAGAAATAGAACTCCTCCGTTCCTATTGCCTGCCTCCCACCCTTCTCCAGGATCTGCCCCCTAAGGGTGTGAGAGGTTGATGAATGATGGGATTCTGTGTGTGTGATACACTGTCTCTTTTAGGGCTGATACAAGGGTATTAGATGCCCTAGAAAACCCTTATAGCCTTTCTCTCCCCCTTCCATCCCCTCCCCACATAATTAAAATTATGCATTTTTTTCCATTTTAAAATTTATTAACTTCCCCAACCTAAAAAGGCAGATTGCATATGGAAAATAGACATTCAAAGTACAATTTTCTGAAATAAAATTATCACTTACAACAACATATATATTATATAGGCATACACTTTCAATAATAGTTTAATAGACTTAATAAACTACCTTTCTCATAGTAATCAAAGCAGTTTACTGGATCCCACGTGGTATTAGGCCTATGGTAAAGTGCACTGGGTGTGGATTTGGCCTACAGAAAGCCAGGAATAAACTGAACTACAATTCCAATATATTAAGCCTTCCATATCATAACTGCCAGCACTCAACCTATGAAAAAGCCATATTGCAAACATTACATCATCAGGCCCTAAACACAAATACACCTTCTATTGGAAAACAGATTAAAGCCAGGTTGTTGTAAATTCCTACACAGAAACTAATGCTAGCAGAATATCTAAAGCCTTAGTCACACAAGCAGAACATAGATATACTCTGAACAAATACCGAATAAAGAGATCATAAAATATAAATTGAAACATGCAGACAAAAATTGAACTGGAAATCACAAGAAGCCAAACTTTGTAAGCAATGCAAACACAATCAAGAAATATAAAACATTACATACCAATAAAAAGAATGTCAAATCTGCTGATAAATTCAGCTACATAAAAACATGTATAAATATTACCAAAACTAATAAATATTTCAAAACAGCAGATACATCACATCCAATAGTTAAAACTAACAAGGATAAAATAAAATCTCCCACTCTCCATACCTGGGAACTTTAGATTTCTAGTCCTCCTGAGATTGTCGTAGATTGGAGGAGGGTGCACAAACTTTAATCTCTCTCCCACATATATACAGGTATTCTCACACACGCACACACATGTGCGCACGCACTCTCTCTTGTAGACCAACACATTTATTTATTTATTTATTTAGAATTTTTATATACTGACATTCTTGAAAAAAATATCAAATCATATTGGTTTCCATTGTAACTGAACAATCGCGGTTATGGCGTTACAGTGAAACAAGTCATCAGATAACAAATAACACTATAAGTAGAACAAGTCTTAAAAAAAACATATAGCGATATAAATAGGAACAAATAGCAAATATAAATAGAGCAGCAAAACAGTGCTAATAGGCGTTGCATAAAATAAGGCGTCTAAGGATGGAGGGACGTAGGGGGAGAAGGAGGGAAGGGATGGGTGGCATTAGCTCATGCTAAGGGGGACATGCTAAGGTGGTTGAGGCCGAAAATGTGTCTCCCTGATGTCCAATTATGTCCTTTGACCAGTGTCCGAGTGTTCTTGAGACTCCGGGAAGGCTTGTCTGAAGAACCATGTTTTGAGGTGTTTCTTGAATGTTTGAAGACAGGGTTCTTGGCGGAGCTCCGGGGGTAGCGAGTTCCAAAGGGTGGGCCCAGCTGTGGAAATACCGCGTTTTCTTTAAGTGGTTTTGACCGGTGGTGTGTATAGAGATCCTTTATAAGCGTTCTGATTGGTCTGTCAGATGTGTGTGTGCGGAGTTGAGAGCTTAGTTTGAGATGGGTGATACCGTGAATGTCCTTGTGAATCATCATCAATATTTTGAAGGTGATTCTGGATTTTATGGGAAGCCAGTGGAGGCCGTGTAGTATGGGTGTGATGTGAGCTCTTTTGTTTGAGTTAGTGAGTAACCTAGCCGCAGCATTCTGGACCATCTGTAAGGGTTTAGTAGTTATCGCTGGGAGGCCTAGGAAAAGAGCATTGCAGTAGTCTAACTTTGAGGATGATAGACTGAACTACCAGCCGGAAGTCGCTGAAATGCAGGAGAGGTTTAAGATTTTTGAGAACTTTAAGTTTAAAGAAACAATCTTTAGTTGTGTTGAGGACGAACGATTTAAGGTTGAAGAGGTTATCGAGCCGAACCCCTAGGTCTCTGACAGAGGAGGAGTGGTTGATGAAAGTTTTAGCGAATTAGGATGTGCTTTGTGAGTTGAGGAGATTATGGTTATCATCTGGAGAGATGATGAGGATTTCGGTCTTATTTGAGTTAAGGATAAGGTTCAGGCTGGTAAGCAGGCTATTGATGGATTGTAGACAGCAGTTCCAATGTGCCCAGGTTTTTTGTATGGATTTGGTGATTGGAAGAAGAATTTGAATGTCATCAGTGAAAATGTAGTATTTTAGCTTGAGGTTGGAGAGTAGATGGCAGAGAGGTAGCAGATAAATGTTAAAAAGCGTGGGGGAGAGGGATGATCCTTGTGGTACTCCCCGGTTTGATTTGATTGGGAGTGATTCTTTATTATTAATTCTAACCTTGTAAAATCTATTCTCAAGGAACGATTTAAACCAACCATGTGCTTCTCCTTGGATGCCGATCTCTGATAAGCGCTCTAGTAGAATGGAATGATTGACCGTATCGAAGGCGGCGGATAAGTCAAGAAGGGCGAGAAGATAAGGTTGTTTTCTTTCCAGGTTGAGAAGGATGGTGTCAGATAGAGAGTATAGTAAAGCTTCAGTATTTTGAGATTTTCTGAATCTGAAGTGGAAGGGAGAGAGTATGTTGTTCTCCTCAAGGTAATCAGACAGTTGTTTGTTTACAAATCTTTCCATCACTCTGGAGATCAGGGGAAGATTGGCTATTGGACGGAAGTTGGCAGGGTCAGATGTCGGAAGGTTGGTTTTTTTTAGTAAGGGTTTTAGTATGGCTAATTTTAATTGATCTGGAACCTTTCCTTGAGTTAAAGAGCAGTTGATGCTATGAAGCTATGCCCTCTTATCACAAAAAAACCACACCAGAATTCCTCCAAAAGACAGCCATGGTTCTCAGCAGAATTAAGAAAGCTCAAACTCCAACTAAGACAAAATGAGGCTAAATGGCGCAAAAACCCAGGAACCAACACCCTTTCAATCTACAAATCATCTCTGCATCAATACAAATCAAGCACACTAAGATCCAAGAGAGACTACTACGCCTCGAAGATACACGACCTTGTTATCGATGCCAAAGCCCTCTTCAGCTATGTAGCCAACCTCACACAAGTAAACCAACCAGAGAATACACATGACCAAGCTCAATCAAAAGCAGAAGAATTAGCTCTATTCTTCAACAACAAAATCAATACTCTCCTATCGCAGCTCCCCACGAACCCCACTGTTCCACTAACAACTCCTCAACCCCCATTCAACTACACTCGGTTAGAAGAACTTGACACAACCTCATCCACCGAGATCCAAGGAATTCTAAGGAAAATGAAACCATCTTCTCATCCCTCGGATCACATCCCAGCCAAACTACTACTAGCAATTCCAGAATCCATCTCCAAAACCCTGGCAGACATCATAAATTGCTCCCTCACACAAGGATTCTACCCGGACAACCTCAAACTTGCCTCACTCAAACCCCTTCTCAAAAAACCAAATCTCGACCCAAACGATCCTAACAATTTTAGACCGATAGCTAACCTCCCATTCATAGCCAAGATAATGGAAAAATTGGTAAACTCACGACTCTCAAACCACATTGAAGACAACAACCTTCTATTTCCATCACAATACGGATTCCGTAAAACCTTAAGCACGGAAGCCCTCCTCATCTCTATGACTGACCACATCATCCTAGGATTAGACAAAGGACAAGCCTTCCTTCTGATACTACTCGACCTCTCGTCTGCATTTGACACGGTCAATCACTCCCTTCTCGTCAACCAATTATCAGCCATAGGTATCTCAGGCACTGCCCTATCATGGTTCAGAACCTTCCTCAGCAACAGAGGTTATAAGGTTAAGATTCATAATAAAGAATCCTCTACACCCCGCATCAGTAGGAGTCCCTCAGGGCTCATCCCTGTCTCCTACCTTGTTTAACATTTATCTATTACCCTTATGTAAACTTCTTACTGACCTCAATCTCAAACATTTTCTCTACGCTGACGATATTCAGGTCCTGATCCCCATCGAAGAGTCGCTCGCAAAAACACTGTTGCACTGGGAAGCCTGCCTCCAAAATATCAAACAACTTCTTACAAGTCTCAACCTGATACTAAATTAATCAAAAACAGAACTTCTACTCATCACACACAGAAAACAGCTCCATCTCATACACCCATCCAACCGTACCAAACACCACACAAGTGAGAGATCTAGGAGTTCATATTGACAATCACCTAAACCTCAAAGCTAACATCAACAAAACCACCAGAGACTGCTTTTATAAGCTCCAAGTGCTGAAAAGAATACGACCCCTCTTCCACACACATGATTTCAGAACAATCCTAAATCAATCATTTTCGCAAAGCTGGACTATTGTAACACCATCATGCTTGGTCTCCCTTCATCACACACACAAAACCATTACAAATGGTCCAAAACACCTCCGCCCGTATACTCACCAATACCAGGAGAAGAGAACACATAACACCTATCTTGATGGACCTCCATTGGCTGCCCATCCACTTCAGAATAATCTACAAGGCCATTCTCACCATTTTCAAAAACATCCATCAATTAGCCCCAATCGATCTTCATATCCCCCTCCGATTACACCATTCCACAAGACCGACAAGAGATGCTTACAAAGGATCACTTCAAGTACCTCCAGCCAAGACTACCAGACACATCACGCTCAGAGATCGGGCATTCTCCACAGCCGGTCCAACATTATGGAACTCTATTCCCCCGGATCTTAGAATGGAACCCACATCTCAACATTCAAGAAAAGACTCAAGACGTGGCTGTTCACGCAGGCCTTTCCTAACTCCAATTCCATCTAACTTCCTTCTTTCAACACGCTCCGCTAGCATTAGCGTTAATAGCCACCTCTTACAATGTTATTTATACTTTATATAACTATCTGACTTTCATTTCCCTTCTCATTCCAAGTTATTGTTTTCTTGTTATTTGTAACTGCTTTTCCGCACTATTGTTTAAATGGTAAAGTTTATTATAATTACTCCCCTGTTTCTTGTGAACCAGCATGATGGGACCACCGTCTTGAATGTTGGTATATAAAAAAGTTAAATAAATAAATAAAATAAAATAAATGATGTCTGCTAGCGATTTGGAAATGGTGTTCGGAATGGAGAGGAGAAGATTTGAGGGTATTGCGTCCAACATACATGTATACACACACAAAAGCCCTCACATTTATGTATACACACACAAAAGCCCTCACATATATACATACACACACACACACCCTCTCATATACACACACACATACATATATACATACACACAAACACTCTTTCATATATACATATACACTAGGGATGTGAATCGTTTTTTGACGATTTAAAATATTGTCCGATATATTTTAAATCGTCAAAAATCGTTAGGGCCACGATACAATACCAATTCCCCCGATTTATCGTTAAAAAATCGTAAATCGGGGGAAGGGGGAGGGCAGGAAAACCGGCACACTAAACCCCCCTAAACCCCCCCCCGACCCTTTAAATTAAATCCCCCACCCTCCCGAACCCCCCCCCCCAAATGCTTTAAATTACCTGGGGATCCAGCAGTGGTCCAGAACGGTGGCGGTCCGGAACGGCCCCCTCAATTGAATCCTTTTGTCTTCAGCCGGCGCCATTTTGCAAAATGGCCGCCGCAAAATGGCGGCGGCCATAGACAAAAACGATTCGACGCAGGAGGTCATTCCGGACCCCCGCTGGACTTTTGGCAAGTCTTGTGGGGGTCAGGAGGCCCCCCCAAGCTGGCCAAAAGTTTCTGGGAGTCCAGCGGGGTTCAGGAAAATGGCGCTGGCCATACGCGTATGGCCGGCGCCATTTTCCGTACGGAAAATGGCGCCAGCAGGAGATCGACTGCAGGAGGTCGTTCAGCGGGGGTTCCGGACCGCCGCTGAACGACCTCCTGCAGTCGTTCTCCTGCCGGCGCCATTTTCGTACGGAAAACGATTCGCGGCAAGAAATCGCTTCCTGAACCCCGCTGGACTCCCAGAAACTTTTGGCCAGCTTGGGGGGGCCTCCTGACCCCCACAAGACTGCCAAAAGTCCAGCGGGGGTCCGGAACGACCTCCTGCGTCGAATCGTTTTTGTCTATGGCCGCCGCCATTTTGCGGCGGCCATTTTGCAAAATGGCGCCGGCTGAAGACAAAAGGATTCAATTGAGGGGTCCGTTCCGGACCGCCGCCATTCTGGACCACCCTGGATCCCCAGGTAATTAAAGCATTGGGGGGGGGGGGTTCGGGAGGGTGGGGGATTTAATTTAAAGGGTCGGGGGTGGGTTTTAGGGGGTTGGCTCACGATTTTAACGATTTTTCACGATATTTTTAAAACCCAAACGGCAACAATACGATTCCCTCCCTCTCCCAGCCGAAATCGATCATTAAGACGATCGAGGACACGATTCACATCTCTAATATACACACCCCTACCACCCTCTCATACATATACACCTCCCTCACCACCCTCTCATACACACACCCCACTCACTCATACACACACACACACACACACACACACACACACACACCCATCCATATCCCCCTCTCCTACCCACCCATACATACACACACCCTTACCCACCCACCCTCTCATACACACACATAGGATAAGTCCTACATATCTGGTTATCTAGTGCTAAATGAATTTGAATAAGCCAGTCATCAAGTTCAGCCAAAGGGCCATTCTGTCTCAGAGAAAGGCACTATGGAACATGCTCCACCCATATGTCTTCTACTCCTGCAAGTTGACAGCAGAAGAGAATTACCATATAAAAGTGATGTTTGAAGAATTGCACCATCATTAGAGAGAGCATGACACCAAATCCAAGTATTCATGACTACAAGACCCTAGATTAGGGCTGTTCAGCTTGGAGAAGAGAAGGCTGATGGGGGATATGACAGAGGTCTATTGTTTCTGAATGAGTAAACAATTGGTTGTTTACTCATTCAGATAACAGAAGGACTAGGGGACACTCCATGAAGTTAGCAAGTAGTATATTTAAAACAAATCGGAGAAAATTCTTTTTCACTCAATACACAATAAAGCTCTGGAATTTGTTGCCAGAGGATATGGCTAGGGCAGTTAGGTAGCTGGGTTATAAAAGGGTTGGATAAATTCTGGAGAAGTCCATTAACTGCTATTAATCAAGCTGACTTAGGGAATAGCCATTGCTATTACTGGCATTAGTAGCATGTGATCCATGTGTGTACTTGCCAGGTAATTGTAGCCTGGATTGGCCACTGTTAGAAAATGGATGCTGGCTTGGTGGATCTTTGGTCTCATCCAGCATGGCAAGTGTTATGTTCTTAAAGATTACCAGAAATATGAATTCCAGATAAGTGCACCAGTTACTGTTCTTCTCCCAATTTGACTTTGTATTGACCTATTGGCTGGGATTCCAGAACAGCAAAGCAGATGCTCTGTCCAAGAAAGAGGGGAAGAGACACCTGACAAGAAGACATCAAGTGTAGAACTTTATCATGGGCATTAGAAAGAGGAGTATCATGAAACAATTGAAGGAAGACTAACTGGGGATCAAAATCCTGAAAACTAGAAATGGAGAATAAGAGTCTAGAGAACAAGAGATGGCAAGTTGCTGGCAAGGAGACTGCCTCTATAGAGAGACAACTGTGTGTGCCAAAAGGGGCTTTACATCTGGAAGTGTTATGGACATACACATAACAAAGGGCTGGTAAGACATGATTTCTGGTGGCTGAAGTAAGGTCATGATAAAAGGGCATATGTAACACCTTGTGAAGTATGTGCAAGAACCAAGATGACCCAGGAAATCCCACAAGGACTTTTAATGCCAGTACCAGTACCATCTAAACTAGGGATGTGAATCGTTTTAGGACGATATTAAAATTATCGTCCGATAATTTTAATATCGTCTTAAACCGTTATGGAACACAATACAATAGAGATTCTAACGATTTATCGTTATAAATCGTTAGAATCGTGAGCCGGCACACTAAAACCCCCTAAAACCCACCCCCAACCCTTTAAATTAATCCCCCCCCCCCCCCAACCCCCCCCCAAATGAGTTAAATAACCTGCGGGTCCAGCGGTGGTCCGGAACGGCAGCGGTCCGGAACGGGCTCCTGCTCCTGAATCTTGTTGTCTTCAGCCGGCGCCATTTTCCAAAATGGCGCCGAAAAATGGCGGCGGCCATAGACGAACACGATTGGACGGCAGGAGTCCTTCCGGACCCCCGCTGGACTTTTGGCAAGTCTCGTGGGGTCAGGAGGCCCCCACAAGCTGGCCAAAAGTTCCTGGAGGTCCAGCGGGGGTCAGGGAGCGATTTCCCGCCGCGAATCGTTTTCGTACGGAAAATGGCGCCGGCAGGAGATCGACTGCAGGAGGTCGTTCAGCGAGGCGCCGGAACCTCGCTGAACGACCTCCTGCAGTCGATCTCCTGCCGGCGCCATTTTCCGTACAAAACGATTCGCGGCGGGAAATCGCTCCCTGACCCCCGCTGGACCTCCAGGAACTTTTGGCCAGCTTGTGGGGGGCCTCCTGACCCCCACGAGACTTGCCAAAAGTCCAGCGGGGGTCCGGAAGGACCTCCTGCCGTCCAATCGTGTTTGTCTATGGCCGCCGCCATTTTTCGGTGCCATTTTGGAAAATGGCGCCGGCTGAAGACAACAAGATTCAGGAGCAGGAGCCCGTTCCGGACCGCTGCCGTTCCGGACCGCCGCTGGACCCGCAGGTTATTTAACTCATTTGGGGGGGTTCGGGAGGGTGGGGATTTAATTTAAAGGGTCGGGGTGGGTTTTAGGGGTTTTAATGTGCTGGTTTTGCGATTTTTAGATTTTTAGATTTTTCACGATTTTTCACATTTTTCACACACGATTTTTCACGATTTTTCACGATATTTTACCCCCCCAAACGGCAACAATACGATGCCCTCCCCCTCCCAGCCGAAATCGATCGTTAAGACGATCGAGGACACGATTCACATCCCTAATCTAAACCATGGGAATGGATATCCCTGTTTTTCATGATGGAGCTAGCACTATCTCAAGGAAAATCCACAATATTGGTGGCAGTGAACTTGTTTTCAGAGTTGGTCCACTTTATTGCAGCAGAGGGCTTCCAATCAGCATAAGAAACTGCAGAGAGGCTATTAATCAAGTTGACTTAGGAAATAATTACTGACATTACTGGCATTGTAGTATGAGATCTATTTAATGTTTGGGTACTTGTCAGGTACAGGGTGGCCCATGGAAAAGTAGCCTGCCTGCAATACCAGTTGTTGGAGGTAGGCTACTTTTCAATGGGCCACCCTGTATTTGTAACCTGGAATGGCATCTGTTGGAAACAGGATGCTGGGCTTGATGGATCCATAGTCTGACCCAGTATGGCAACTTCTTATGTTCATATAAGGAAGTCAGCAAGCATCACCCAAGATATTGTCTGAGGAGTAAGGCAGTAAGAATAGAGTCATCAAAATACCAAAGTGTGGAGAATAGACTGAAGCAGGAGGCAGCATGCAGACTAGTATCTGGTATCAAGTATGCAATAGTAGATCTGACTTGAGTAGTCTTCGCCTTGTTCCTGTGCGACTCTTCCTATCTGTAGCTTCCCCTTAGATTTTATTCTAGAACAATTCTTGGTGGCTAAGTAGATAATAGCACCATCTTATGTCTACATTGTGTATACATATTCCTGCTTTGGATATAATTAAAAACAATATTTCTTATGAGTTTTTGTCTCTACAGCCAACTTTATTTCAAATTCTCTCTAAACCTGTTTATCAATGCTTTACTTTCAACTTGACAATGCTTATGCTTTTTCTTATTTTCTTCAGATGGATTCTTCTTCCAATATTTGAAGGACAATTTTTTTTTTTTTTTTGGCTAAAACAGCCTCTTTCACCTTGCCTTTTAACTATGCCAGTAATTGTTTGGCCTTCCTTCCACCTTTCTTAATGTGTGGAATACATCTAGATTGTGTGTCTAAGGTGGTATTTTTAAACAATGTCCACCCATGTTGTACACTTTTAACCTTGTCAGCTGTACCTTTTAGTTTATTTTCTATTTTCCTCATTTTATCAAAGTTTCCCCTTTGAAAGTTTAGTGCTTTAGCTGTAGATTTACATATTGTTCCCCTTCCAGTCATTAGTTCAAATTTGATCATGTTATAATCACTATTATGAAGTGGCACCACCACAGTTACGTCTCTCACCAAATCCTGTGTTCCACTAAGAGATCTAAAATAGCTTTCTCTCTTGTCAGTTCCTGAATCAATTGCTCCATGAAGTAGTCATTTATTCCATCAAAGAACTTTAACTCTCTAGCATGCCCTGATGTTTACCCAGTCAATATTGGGGTAATTGAAATCTCCCATTATTACTACATTGGCAAATTGGTTAGCTTCCCTGATTTCACTCTCCCTTCCTCAAAACGTTTCCAAGTTCCTTACAAAACTGAATCCCTCTTCCCTGCACCATTGAAACATTGGAGCTCTACCTGCCTCTGGAGACCTGCACATGGAACAGGGAGAATTTCAGAGAATGCTACCCTAGAAGTTCTAGATTTCAGCTTTCTAGCTAAAATCCTAAATTTGACTTCCAGAACCTCCCTAACACATTTTTCTATATTGTTGGTGCTCACATGTACCATGACAACTGGCTCCTCCCCAGCACTGTCTAAAATCTTATTTAGGTGATATGCGAGGTCTGCCATCTTTGCAGCAGACAGGCAAGTCAACAGGTGGCTCTCCCGCCTATCAGTCACCCAACTATCTACATTTCTAATAATAGAATCACCAACTATGATGACCAACCTAACCCTTCTCTCCTGATCAGCGGCCCTGGGAGACTCGTCCTCAGTGTGATCACTTCCTGCTATACCAGGGTGATGATCTCTAACCAGGAGACCTTTCTGATCCAAGGCTGCACCAGGGCTGCCAGACTGGAGTTGGGACTTGGCTACTATGTCCTGAACGTCTCATCTATATACCTCTCTGCATGCCTCAGCTTCTCCAGGTCTCCCACTCTAGCTTCCAGAGATTGGATTCATTCTCTGAGAGCCATGAGGTCTTTGCATTGGGTGCACACATGCAACTTCTCACCGGCAAGTAAAAAAATCATATATATTACACTCAATGCAAAAGACTGGAAGGCCCTCTTCTTGCTGCTGGACTTCATCTGTCTTCATCTTAATTTTGTTGAGTTCCTAGTTAATTTTGAGGTTGCTTAGGGAGTAGGAATGCATATAATTAGAATCCTTTAAATTGATTTGTGTATTCACTATTAATCTAGTAGTGACTTATAAAACCAGTCCATCTGAATCATTACCCATGAAAACCTTCTCCGGAATGGGTATCTCCTCAACATACAAACCTTTTTTAAACCCAGCTACACTAACTGCACTAACCACATCCTCTGGCAACAACCCAGCTACACCCAGCAACAACCCAGCTACACTATCTGCACTAACCACATCCTCTGGCAACAAATTCCAGAGCTTAATTGTGCATTGAGTGAAAAATAATTTTCTCCAATTAGTCTTAAATGTGCTACTTGCTAACTTCATAGAGTGCCCCCTAGTCCATCTATTATCCAAAAGTGTAAATAACTGATTTACATCTACTCGTTCTTCTTGCCCTAAACTTGGCATTTTGGAGTGTTCTTCCCTCTGCTGCTGATGCTCACCTGTAAGTTCTATTAAATATGGATAGAAAATCCCAGTTTTGGAGCACAAAATAGGATGCACTATTCTCTAGAGATGTGCATTCATTTTTCATGAATTAGACAATTTCAATGAAATTGTCTAATTCTTCATGGTTCGGGGGAACCAAAAACCGAACGGAATTTTTCTGAAATTTCGTAAAAATTCATAGTTTCTTTTAGTGCGCACTAATGGACCCAAAAATGAAGCCTGAACCGATACAAGTAAACAATGCACATCTCTACAGTATTTTCTCCTTTGAATTTAATGGTAAACAAATGACAGAATGAGCAAAATAAACAACTGAAAATTTGAACCCAAACTGAATGAAACGAATTACTGGGCCAAGCTAACCAAATGAAAGAACTGAACCACACATCCCTAATATATTTCATGATTATTTTGTGAATATCCTAAAAATTAGATCATTTTAGATGTCACCAGGCAGGCAGTAGCTCTCCAGCTTTCCCTATTGGCACCCTATTGGGTAGTTGAGTTTTTAGGATATTCATAAAGAATATAAATTAAATATATTTGCATATGTTAAAAGACTCAATTTATGAAAATGTATTTCATGTGTATTCATTGAGGATCTGTCAAAATCCATTTGATTGTGTGGTGAATAGGACAGTTTAGAGAATCACTGTCTCGGACTGAATTTTAATACCACTTAACTAAAGAGTTTCTCTTTGTATCAATAGGAAAGATATTTCCAATATCTGTGCTTTGAATTCTTTGAAAATGGCTAAAGCTGATACCAGCTCAAGTGCCACACTGTCAAATTCTTATAAACATTGCATTCTTGGCCAGGCTTTTAGACACTAGAATGGCAGCTGCATTGCATTGTTGCAATATCTCATTTCAGTAAGCATGCTTAATCCCTGTCTTTCTTGTTTTGCCTGTTTAAGAACCATGAGAAACAAGTGCCATTACTAAATGTGTCTGCTTGGAAAGTTCATTTATAGTTACTACCATAATCTATGGGCTCTAAATTTGTACCAGGTCAAGAGCATATTCAAGGTCAACAAACCATTACATGGGAATGTAGACACTTTAAGAGTGTGCATCCCTCATCAGTAGCAAATAAGCATCTCAGTTTTATCATATTGGCTTATTCATTTTCTACAGTGCAGCTACTTCTTCCTTAAATTAATAACTGAAATTAAAAAATAAAGACAAGCTATACAACAATTGCCCTCATTTAACTTTTGTAACCAATGTAATAGGAAAATGTTTGAAACTCAGCTTTAAACTGCAAAATAAACTATCTTTAAACATCTTGGAAATGAGCATGAAAAGGTAGCTTTTTAAACACAAATAAAAGATCCACTCCAAACATGAAATAAATTCAAAAGAGATAAGAGAAGTAGAAGCCAAACTAATGCTAACAAAAGATGTTTTCAAATCTATTTTTATTTATTTGTATATCCATGCAGGGAAAGCTGATGGAAAACATTTGTCAGAGTTATGCTAATTCTTCTACATAGTTCAACTTTAATTTTTGTAATGTTGCTGATTTTTAATGTAAGATACTTATATTTTACTTACCTTTTTTTTGACTTCTAAATAGAGTGTAACCCTGGGCTGGTGTCCCTCTGCAGGACCCCAAGAACAACACCTCAAACTCAGTTCTAACTGTTAGTCTTTTTCCTGATGTCCATTTATTCTGAGTGTCCAGACTTCCATGATGGGGGAAAGATAATTTTTTTACACCCTGAGTGTAAAAAAGCACTAATAATCATGCTAGAAGCTGATGTGATTTCCAACTCAGCATTACTGAGTAAGAATGGAAGTTAATGAAAAAGTTCATTTTTACATAATCCTTCTTACAATTTAGATCTTTAATATATTTGTGACCAAATACTTCCAATAAATTTATTCAGACGATAAAGCCAATCAAACTTTCATCAGTAAGTTTGTTCCATCTCCAATCCAAACATTGTTAAGCTTCCCTCCCAATAGCTGATGGACAGGTATTTGACCCAAATTAGTTATATTAGCATCAAGTCCCCTTTGTCATATATTATTCTCCTCCTGTCTTCTGTTTTGTACCTGGATGGTATCTCTATGCTCCTCTCCTCCCTGAATGATCTACTTGAGATAGTTTTGGATATACATGAGTGGTGACAGTGGCCTCCTTTCTTGCTTTGTTTATTCTTTCTCCCTGGGAAGGAATGGGGATCCATTCCTCCATGAGGACACAGATGGTCCTGAGGTTGTCTCTCTCTGTGAGAGTCGCCACTTCCTCATGTTGCTATCAAAAAGCAAAAGAATATGCTGCCCCTAGGAGGGTCAACTCAAAAATCCACAAAGTAAGATAGTAGTAGGGGTTTATATAAGTTGAGAGCTTACCATTTCAGTCTTTTACATTAGGAGGCTAACAAACACCCATTCTAATTCTTAATCTGTTCCCTCCTGTACATATGGACTGATCCTTTTAATAGAATCCACTGGATTCTCTGCAAATATATGTGTGTTTTCGACAATCAAGAGCAACATCTTGTGCATTTATTTTTTTTGAATCATGCAGTAACATCGTATTAATGCAAATCTATTATGAAATTTTTCATGCAAGCACCAGACTATAAGGATATGAGTTAGATCATCAAGACCAGATCCTACTATCATAAAGATATGGATTTATATTGCTAACATTAGTCATAACAATATCTATGACTCAGAAATCCTTATAGTACTTCCAAATCTCATAAAACATGCCTATTTAGTTCTATTTTCCAAGGGGAAACTGGCCTTATATGATTATCATATCCATCATATCTATGTTCCCAACTCTTAATAATTTTCAGACTGTTCAATAATTTAAAATTTGAGTCTCAGTAGAGCACCTAATGACCCCTAGCTCACACTTTTCATCTGCCATCAATGCCCCAATAGGACAGGTCTCCCACTGAATATAAACAGATATTTTTATCCAGCTAAGTTTACCTATATAATTGTAAACCTACATGACTTTATGCTGAATACAACAGGATCAGTTTAAAAAAATCTTTTGTACCAGTAGCATCCCGATTCCCTCCATGCCCTGAAGATAAAAAAAAAAAGTTGTACCCTATTGGCCCTATCACCATCTAACACTGCTTAAAAATTAGAGCCAATGCCCTTCCTCCCAATTCCACAAAAGCTTTGCTTTATGTTCACAGGAGGAGGCGAAGCTGAAACCCCCTCCTGCCATGTAAAAAAAAAGCTATACTGTAGGAAGCAACCAGCATATCCCTTGCCCCCTTGCCTGGCAGTATGAAGGAGTCAATCCCTGCCACATCCCCCTTCCACTTGCCCAACAGTAGCCAAAGTTGAGTGGCAATAACACCCCCTCCCACCTGCCAAGTTACAAGATAGTTGCATTTGCCCATCCTGACCTCCTGACCTCCTAATCCCCCTACCCCCACTTCCAACTAGGTCTATCTGAAAAGAAGTAAAATCCTTGCCATGACGGCAGAAGCACTATTTTACTAGCTAAGTGTCCCTTGTTACTCTGCCAATAATGATAATAGCATAATCCTATCAGCATTGCTAGCAGGGCAATGGTTGCTCTGACAGCTTTCTTATAACTTCGGGTAGGTAGGAAGGAGATGTCACCA
Organism: Rhinatrema bivittatum; assembly: GCF_901001135.1. Classification (NCBI taxonomy): domain Eukaryota; kingdom Metazoa; phylum Chordata; class Amphibia; order Gymnophiona; family Rhinatrematidae; genus Rhinatrema; species Rhinatrema bivittatum. The sequence continues at coordinate 367,991,098 of NC_042615.1, forward strand.
CCACACACACTTTGGCTACTGGCAGACAGGAGGGAGGGGGATGTGCTGGGAGGCAATCAGGCTCTTCATTTTTCCAGGCAAGGGGAATATAATTACCTGGGTAAAACTGATCTGGTTGGACGAGAGTGAGCAAAAGTTTAAATCTCAAGGTGCATTTTTTTTCTCTCTCTCTCTCTCTCCCCTTGTTCCCTCTCTTGCCTCTCTTTTTCCCCTGACCTTTCTTTCTCCTTGCTTTTCCTTCTCTCTCCCTTGAAAAGTATTTGCATTCGTGTTCATAGAGGCTGAAACAGACAGCCACATTAGTTTTACATAGAACTTCTTGTTACTCAGAATTTCACATAATGAACGTCGTTATAACCATGTGCAAGTTTCTGTACCAAAGAAGGAAACTAAGCATCATGAAATGTGTTCATCACACATCCCCTTGTTTTCCCATACATATTATTCATGTTACACTGTTTTACAACCCTTATTTTTCCTGTAATCTTTTATCTTATCTACAGCTTCCTGTTACTCTGCTCCTTTGTTGGAAGACCAGGATCTTTTTCTTACTCACCGAGTTGAAGTATGGTGACTGTGATTAATATGCATGTGCTGCGGTTGGCATAATTAGAGGGTCAAAACGTCTACAACGATAGCTGCGAAGCCAGGTCCTAGGTCATAAATGTAATGGGGAAATAAATTAAGCCACCAGAACACATTCAAATCTGGAATTCAGGCACAGCTGGTATTAGAGAAAGATCCCATCCGCCTGCTAGTTTATCATTCACACTTCAATGATCTTTATGGAAATGACCAATAAGTCAGGCAGGGTACAAATAGGCCCACTGAGGTAGTGTTAATACCCATTCTTATCAAATAGAATCACCATGGAGCTAATCTTCTGCAAATTATTTCAGGGACTTGACATTTTGTGTGCACATTTAGGTCTGCTGGAAAAGGGCCATCAATCTGGAAAGTGGCACAGCTGATTTCTGTCAGGTTCTGACTTGGTATTTATTAAGTTAAACTAATGTACATCTTTTAGAACACAGCAAACATGAATATCCTCGTGCAGGAAGGAAGAGGAAGCCAAATAGGCTACAAAATCAAAATCTAGTGGTCAAACAGAGCTCACAAAAAAGCCCTGTGTCAAATAAGTGTTGTTCTTTTCAATTTTAGATTCACTCTCTTGCCTTTGATAGCTCTGCAAAGCATAACATATAAAACCGAACGACAAAAGTTACCAAAAAGCATGTGCTGTATATATTAGGGATGTGAATCGTTTTTTGACGATTTAAAATATCGTCCGATATATTTTAAATCGTCAAAAATCGTTAGGGCCACGATACAATACCAATTCCCCCGATTTATCGTCAAAAAATCGTAAATCGGGGGAAGGGGGAGGGCAGGAAAACCGGCACACTAAAACCCCCTAAAACCCACCCCCGACCCTTTAAATTAAATCCCCCACCCTCCCGAACCCCCCCCCAAATGCCTTAAATTACCTGGGGGTCCAGGGCGGTCCGGACATCCTCCTGCAATTGATCGTGTTGTCTTCAGCCGGCGCCATTCTGCCCGCCATTTTGCAAAATGGCGGCGCAAAATGGCGGCGGCCATAGACCAACACGATTCAACTGCAGGAGGTCGTTCCGGACCCCCGCTGGACTTTTGGCAAGTCTTGTGGGGGTCAGGAGGCCCCCCCAAGCTGGCCAAAAGTCCCTGGGGGTCCAGCGGGGTCCGGGAGCGATTTCCTGCCGCAAATCGTTTTCCATACGGAAAATGGCGCCAGCAGGAGATCACTGCAGGAGGTCGTTCAGCGGGGTTCCGGACCCCGGCCCCTGCAGTCGAATCGTGTTGGTCTATGGCCGCCGCCATTTTGCGCCGCCATTTTGCAAAATGGCGGCGCAGAATGGCGCCGGCTGAAGACAACACGATTCAATTGCAGGAGGCCGTTCCGGACTGCCGCTGGACCCCCAGGTAATTTAAGGCATTGGGGGGGGGGGTTCGGGAGGGTGGGGGATTTAATTTAAAGGGTCGGGGGTGGGTTTTAGGGTTTTAGTGTGCCGGTTTTCCTGCCCTCCCCCTTCCCCCGATTTAGCTACGGACCGCCGCTGGACCCCCAGGTAATTTAAGGCATTTGGGGGGGGGGGTTCGGGAGGGTGGGGGATTTAATTTAAAGGGTTGGGGGTGGGTTTTAGGGGGTTTTAGTGTGCCGGTTCACGATTTTAACGATTTTCACGATACTCTAAACACCCAAACGGCGACGATACGATTCCCTCCCCCTCCCAGCCGAAATCGATCGTTAAGACGATCGAGGACACGATTCACATCTCTAGCATATATACACACAGGAGCATAATGCAACATTTATGCTGGTTTCCAGCTATGAGTTTCAATGTAAAAAAAAAAAAGTTCTGGCGAACTGTGAGGTCCGATGTATAAAGTGAGCGATAAAACTCTGCGCTGAAATTCAGCGCACAGTTTCTTAAAGTTCATTTATTAAAATGTTTTGCGACAGTAAGCTAATGATATGTCTATGCATTTGGGAGTTTAAAAAATGTGCACAAACCAGAAAATGTGTGCAAAGAAAAGGCGTAGTGTACAGAAAAACATGATTTCTGTCATAAATCATGTGACATGGGCTGACCAATGGCACCGGTAGCCCCTGTGACATAGTAGGTCAAAGGCTATCGGCGCCATTTTGAATACGGCAGCCAAGAGTGTGAGTGCAGGAGATGGCTCCCGGACCCCCCGCTGGACCACCAGGGAGTTTTGGTAAGTCTTGGGGGGTCAGGAGGGTGGGGGGGTTGTAGTTAATTTAATTTTAGGCAGGGAAACAAATAGGAATTAACGTATAAACGTATAGGGGGGCCCCCTTGGTGAATGCAACGTATCTGCCCCCCGATGAATACGAATCCCAAATGCAACGTATGGCGTCCCTCTGCCAATCCCTACCCCTCTATGTTCACGAATGGTAAACTTTCAAACCGACACATGGTGCACTTTAGTGCATGTTATGCTGACGCATACCTGGATATGCAGCCATTTTATAACTTGCATGCACATATGTTCACACATTATAAAATAGGCTGTTCACATGCACATGTGTGCACAATTTTAAGTGTGCACCATGCCCAGGTGTGTAAATCAGGTTTCTACCGTGTAAGTCAGGGTATTATAGAACCTACACGCATCCACGCCATGATCAGTTTCACCAGTTTGACCACCAGTTCACCCAGGGTTGGGCTACACCTCCAAACCCTCCTAGTTTAATAGCCTGCACTCCCCCTCTTTATGCCAGACCTTTTAAACCCTTCGAAATAGCTGGTTTTTAAATTTTTTTCAGTTATATCTCTTCCAGAGCAGAAGTAAAATTATACAGCAGAGAACCTGGGCATGCGCTGGGTTGTTTATAATATGTACACTAGGGATGTGCATTCATTTGTGACGAAATAGGAAATATCGTCTATATTTCCTATTTTGTCGTGGTTCGGGGGTTGCCCGAACGATAGGAAAACCCACGAAATTCATGTGGTTTTCTTATTGTTTTTTTTGGGAGGGAGAAAAGGCACATAAAAAACAACCTCAAACCCACTCCAACCCTTTCAGATTTAATTAATTAGAATCCCCCACCCTCCCGACCCCCCAAAAACTTGCCTAAGTCCCTGGTGGTCCAGCGGGGGTCCCGGGAGCGATCTCCCCCTTTCAGGCTGTCGGCTGCCACTAATCAAAATGGCGCTGATGGCCCTTTGTGCTTTCCATATGACAGGGGCTATTGGTTCCATTGGCCGGCCCTTGTCACATGTTAGGAGCAATGGCTGGCCCATGCCATTTTTAAGATGGCACCGGCCGTCCATTGCTCCTACCCTATATAGGTGTGCTGTCAGTAGCCTAGTGTTTAGAGCAGTGGCTTATGAACCAGGAGACACAGGTTCAAGTCCCACATGTTTGCTCCTTGTGACCTTAGATAAGTTACTTTACTCTCCACTGCCTAGGTGCAAAGTTGAACTGTAAGCTGAGGACAGGGAAATACCTACAGTATCTGAATCTAATCTGCTTTGAAGTGCTGAAAAAGTGTGAAAAGTAGAATATCTAAATGGAAAATTTTCAATCCTGTACACACATATTTATTTATTATTTGTTTAGCCATTTTATACTACTGCCATTCCAAATGAAGATCACAATGGTTTACAACATGACATACATATTATAGATCAACATGTACATTGTCTAAATGGGTGGGCCCAACACGAATGAAAGAGGCTCACGGTTTACCTGGGGCCGTGGAGGAAGAGGGGAAGCCCTGGCAACCACGAGCAATGCCAGGTGACGTCATCGGGGCACACTGGCGCACACCGATGATGTCAGCATCATTGGCCCGCCTTTTGGAGGCAGTTCCTAGGGGCCAGTGTCATTGGAGATGGCCACGGCTGGCTGTTCTTGATGATATCAGCTCTGGAATTTAAATGAGGGCCGCGCCACAGCTAGCCTTTTTTCACGGATCAATTTTTGAGGCTCGGCTGTGGTGAGGGAAGCAGCGAAACATAACCGAGGCAGCGCAGTGGCCAGGAGCCACAAAATGCCAAAAAAGAAGAAAAATGCCCTTGGAATTAAAAAAAAAAAAAGGAAATCCGGGTCCGTTTTATAGAGAGGAAAGGAGTGAAGAATTCAGGCAGGACCGGTGCATCGACTGGGTGGTGCCAGCAGACTTTGGGACCCCATACCATCAACAAGAAGTGGGAGCAAGAGGTCATGAACCCAGCAGTGCAGTGAGTAATGTCCCTTTGGCACAGAATCATGGGAAGGAGACCAAGAACTTGATCCGGGGGACAACAGAGGGATGGAGCTACTCGTGGTCCCCAAAATGGAGACGGAAGTAGGAGAGCGGAGGGGGGAGTCCGAAGAAAAGTTACTCCACAAGACGGTAACGAGCAACGGGAATTAAGCTAGCACGGTCGGGCAGAAGAGAGTGTCGCAACGCACCGCGGGTGGGGACCCCTCAAGTTAAAAGGAGGCAAGTGCGGCGGACGGCGGCAATAACTCACGAGGACTTGGCTGTCAGGGACAACAATATACCTCGCATGGGGCAGTCGGCAGCAGGTGGAGGCAACACCAGCACACCTCAGTTCCAGGTACCCACAAGTTTGAATGCTGGCAATGGTGAACATCAGCATGGCATGGGTTTTCCCTACTTACCGGGGTTCACCCCCCCCCCCCACCCCCATGGGCCTGCAGCATATGGATACCTCCAGGCAGCAACAGTGGCAATAGCAACACTCCCGATCTCAATATGTTCCCACAGTGGTCGCACATGGCCTACGGGGGAGGGATACCATGCCCAGTATACCTTTGGGGATATTGGCCGGGGCATGAAGGGGTATGGAACAGCCAAGAAGCGCAAGAGAAAGGAGCGGAAATTCCAGTGGCAGACAATAGCAGCATGGGAGCAGGGCGCACGGCAAGCGGTGTGTAGAGAAGCGACAACATTGGTACGGGGCATCATCCTCAAGAGAGGACAACCAGCCAAGTGAACTAATCAACCCAACAACTGTGAGTGGTATGGCAGATATGACAGTGCAGGAAGATAATTCGCGAGGCAACGGAGCAGCAGAGGCAGGCAAGAGCAGGGTGAATTATCTGAGCCTGTTTTTTCCGCAGCACAGTTCCCCGTTGAGACGGTGGTCACGCATGCGTCAAAGAAGAAGGGAATGAAAAGCAAAAGAGAAGGAACAGTTCCAGTTCCAGTGACAGTAGCACATCTTCTGACTCCAATAGCTCGGAGGGAGACTGGTGTAACCTGGCCACTGGCGGCGCAAGGAGGGGCAGTAATAGCTTTCGATGGCATCGAACAATGTATCCCCTCTATGGGTCAGTGTGCCAAGAAAACCTGCGAAAAAGGATAAGGAAGAGGAAGTACATTGACATCTTCTAGCTCATGGAAGGAAGGAGAGGCCCACGAGACAGGAAAATGAGCAAGGGTAGGGATCCACAACCGGAGGACAGCAAAAACATACATGTAACATATTAAATTCTTTCAGATGATGAGTGTGATTATGAAAGATGACCCGTCACAGTACGGACTGATGCTCAGTTATACGGACACATTCCTAGAGGCATACAGAGCATACGAAGGATGGGCATGGCTGAATTATGATAAGCGCTTCCGAGACAAGATGGAGGAGAATGGTCTGAAGTCATGGGGGACTCAAGATGTCGATTTGTGGCTAAAGCAGATGACAAACAAGGCGAGCGACACGGGCGGGCATGGAAGAGCAACAACAAAGGCACCAGTACCGGGAGCAATATACGTCAGGTCGGCCAACACACAGAATAACACTTGCTGGAGATTTAACAACTCATCCTGCACATTCAAATATTGCAGGTTCACTTGATTTGCGCTGCACCTCACCCCGCAAGCAAGTGTACAAAAAATTTGGGGACCAGTAGTTCTCCCCCAAGAAAATGAAGCATGGCAATTACAAAAAGCCACCTCACCTATTAGACTGGACAGAATGTTGGAGTGGCTCGACAGGTACCCAAGAAGGGAGGAAGCTGGAGGATTAAACCAAAGGATTTAAGGAGGGATTCCGAATCCCTTATCAAGGATGTATCAGAAATTCCACAGTCAACAATGCATCATCGACAATGTGACAACCGGAAATAGTACAAAACAAATTGAACATTGAGCTATCATTGGGCAGAATGGCAGGCCCTTTCACGTCACCTCCATTTCAAAACATGGTGTTATCTCCCCTGGTGGTGGTACCGAAAAAGGAGCCAGGAAAGTACAGGCTCATTCAGAACCTATCGTTCTCACCTGGGCTCTCGATTAATGACCACCTGCCACAGGAAGAATGCTCGGTACAATACACCTAGGTCAGCCAGGGCCCCCTTGCTTGAAAACGTGGCGGGGGGTCAGAAAGTGATGTCGCCTTGCTTGAATCGTGGTGGGTGGCACAGGGGCTTGGTCCTGGATACTGGTGGAACCATAAAAGGATTGGTCCGGGTGGGGTGAAGTTGTTTATGCTGTTGATTTCATATTGATTGTTAATAAGTTAATAAAAGCTGCGGCCGCTTAATTCCAAAAATACAGTGTAACATGTTCAGTCATTGAGGGATGGGGCAAATGGGAAGGGGTGTGGACGGAAACGAGAACAGATGTCATGGCTTCCAGAGTCAATGTAATCATATAACATACATACATTTATTTATTTATTTAAAAATTTTTATATACCGACATTCATCCAGGATATCACATCGGTTCACAGTGTAACGCAAACATACGCCATGCATGGCGCTTTACATTGAACAAATAAAACATGTTAACAAGGGAATGAAGGGGTAAGAGAACATGGGATTGACACATACAGCGGCGGACTCACGATGTCTGACCGGCCCGGGTATTCGCCACCCAGGCCGGCCCAGGACACGTCATGTGGTCTGCCGAGCGTGGCTCTGTCACGACCATGCAGGGCAGACCACGTGACTGTAGCGATTGGCCCACCGGGGGATGCCCGATCCCCCGATAGGCCAATCCGCCCCTGGACACATACATTGACTAATGTAATCAGCGGTGGTAAATTTCTACTGTGATGTTCTAGTACTTTTTAACTCAAGGTTCAGGGATATAAGTTTGGTAGTTTGTAAAATATGTTATAGTTTTATTCATTTGGAAGTTGTTGGGATGTGATGAGGTATTTAGATCATTTGTTAGGTTCTTAATGAATTTGTCCTTGTAGGTGCTAACTCTGTTTTCAGATAATTTCAAGTTAGGTTATAGGCATTTTTAAATAACCATGATTTTAGTTCATGTTTGAATGTCCTTTCTTTCTGGAGTCAGTCATAGTACCTCAGGTAGAGAGTTCCATAGAATAGGGTCTGCTATGGAGAACACACGTTCTCTTATTTTTGTTAGATGAGTTTTCTGTAATGATGGAAAGGTAGTAATCCTTTGTTTTGAGATCTTAGTGATCTCTGTGGCTTGTATGGTTATAGTTCTACAACCTATCGGTCCGGAGATGTTAGAATGGATGGTGGTATGTATTAATGTTAAGGCTTTGTAATTGATTCGGGATTGTACAGGAGGCCAATGTAGTGCTATCAGAGAGTGTGAGATGTGATCACATTTTCTTGAACTTATTAAGGGTCTTGCTGTGACACTTTGTAGTAGTTGTAGTGGTTTTAGTAGACAGGTACTCCAAGTAGAAGTGAGTTACAGTAGTCAAGGTTCGAGAAGATGAGGGTTTGCAGGACCGTGTGGAAGTCTTTGTGAGTCAGCAATGGTTTCAGTCTGTGTAATAAGCACAGTTTAGCATGGCCTGATTTGATTAATTTATTTATGTGCTTTTCCATTATTAGGTTCTTGTCAATCTGTATTCCTAAGTCCCAAACTTGGTCTGAGGGTGTAATATTAAAGTTATCTAGGTCAAGTGCCTGCAGAGTCACTAAAGGTAGATTTCTTCTTAACTGTATGATTTCAGGGTTTTTTTATGTTTAGAGTTAGAGTTTAGATGGTTCATGTTGTATAGCCTTCATGTGTGCCATGAGAGTCAGTGTTGTAATTTCAGTGGATTTGGAGCATGGTATGTAGAACTGAATATCGTTGGCTTATAGGTAAACGGTGATTCCTAGATCAGATAGTAGGTTACACAGAGGAAGCATATAAATGTTGCATAGAGTTGCCAAGAGTGCTGAACCTGGGGAACACCTACATTGATCGGGAAGGTGTCAGACATATGTTTGCCCAGTTTGACTTGGAATGTTCTTTTTGATAGGAAGGAAGTGAACCATTTAATAACATTGCTGTCAATTCTGATTTTTCTCAGTTGATGGCATAGTATAGAAAAGTCAAAAGTGTCATATGCTGCTGTTAGGTCAATTAGTACCAGGATGTAGGATTCATCTTTGTTAAATTCCTGTAATATGGGGTCCATTAAGTATACAAGTAAAGTCTCGGTTAAGTGATTTTTTTTCTGAACTCAAATTGGTTTGGATGAAGAATGTAATGGTTATTAGGGATGTGAATCGTGTGCCCGATCGTTTTAACGATTGGGTTCGGCTGGGGGGGGGGGGGGGGAATCTGATCGTTACGAGATGTGAATTGGAATCGGTTCCGATTCCAATTCACATCACTAATTTTTTTTAGTGAGGCCCGCGCCGATAAAAAAAACCCCACCCCGACCCTTTAAAATTACCCCCGTAGCCGCCCCCACTCTCCTGACCCCCCCAAAAAACTTTTTACACATACCTGGTGCTCCAGGGGGGCCTTGGGCAGCGATCTCCCGTTCCCACGCTATCAGCTGCGCTAAAAAAAAATGGCGCCGATGGCCCTTTGCCCTTACCATGTGACAAGGCAAAGGTAGCGCCGGCGCCATTTTGAATATTGGCAATATGGCCCACGTGCAGGAGATCGCTCCCGGACCCCCGCTGGACCCCCAGGGACTTTTGGCCAGCTTGGGGGGGCCTCCTGACCCCCACAAGACTTGCCAAAAGTCCAGCAGGGGTCCGGGAGCGACCTCCTGCACTCCGGCCGTATTGCCAGTACTCAAAATGGCGCCGGCGCTACCTTTGCCCTCACAATGTCACAGGGGTTGCCCCCCCAAGCTGGCCAAAAGTCCCTGGGGGTCCAGCGGGGGTCCGGGAGCGATCTCCTGCACACGGGCCGTATTGCCAATATTCAAAATGGCGCCGGCGCTACCTTTGCCCTGTCACATAGTAAGGGCAAAGGGCCATCAGCGCCATTTTTTTTAGCGCAGCTGATAGCGTGGGAATGGGAGATCACTGCCCGCGGCCCCCCTGGACCACCAGGTATGTGTAAAAAGTTTTTGGGGGGTGTCGGGAGAGTGGGGGAGGCTAAGGGGGTAATTTTAAAGGGTCGGGTGGGGTTTTTTTTATCGGGCCATCGGCGCCATTTATATTAGTGGCAGCCAAAATGGCGCCAATGGCCCGAGAGCGGGAGATCGCGCCGGGACCCCCCCACTGGACCAGCAGGTAATTTAAAACATGTTGGGGGGGGGTTTGGGAGGGTGGGGGATTTGTTTTAAAGGGTCAGGGTGGGTTTTAGGGTTGTTTTGGTGTGCCGGTTTCCCGCCCTCCCTCTCCCCCTGATTTACGATTTTTCACGATAAATCGGGGGAATTTCTATTGTATCGCGACTCTAACGATTTTTTGACGATTTAAAATATATCTGACAATTTTTTTAAATCGTCAAAAAACGATTCACATCCCTAATGGTTATCTAGATAGTCTTCTAGTTGTGATAATACTGCTTTTTCAAGAATTTTTGAGAGGAAGATTGGATATTGGTTGATAATTCTCCCAATTGTCAGAACTCCTGAGTATTGGTTTTATCACTGCTTGTTTTGCCCTATCTGGGACTAAGCCTTCCAAGAGAGATTGATTGATTAAGGATGTAATTGTTGGAGTGATAATACTGTGTATTAATCTTAAGGAGCTAGCTGGAATGAAGTTTGCAGGTTTTATTTTAGTGATGATTTGAGTGATTTGAAGTTTAGATACTCTGTCAAAGGTGGTCCATTTAGCTGGTTCATGTTTATCTTCATGTTCTATTGTTGGTGAGCAGGTAGATAACTGCATTTTTAGCCTGTTTATTTTTTCTAACAAACGGTTAGCATATTCATTGCAGGCATTCTTTGAGAAGCAGTTGTTGCTTGAGATTGAGGAACACGGGTACTTGATTAGTAATTTAGAGTTAAAAATTAACCCATGAACCTGTTTAGCATAGTATTCTTTTTTTCACTTTGTTGATTAACAGCCAGTATTGAGAAAGGAGTGATCTGTATTTTCTAAGAGATTCTGATGTCAGGCATTTCTACCAAAGTTTCTCTTATTTTCTCAGTGATTGTTTAGAGCTTCTTAATTCTTCATTGTACCATGGTTTCTTTTGTTTAGGGGTATTTTGCTCAATTTGGATAGCTTTTATCTGTTTAGGGCTTAGGTTATCAGCAATTTCTTTGACCATTTTATCCCAGGCATCAAATGTTGTGGAGGCATTAGTATGGTTGAAATCGATGAGCTTATTTTTTTGATTCTGCAAGTAAATCTGATTCTATCTTTTTACTGAAGGTGAATGTCTGGTTATTATTTGTGGGGTTTTTTTTGTTGGATGAGGAAGGTTATATCCACTTTTAGTAATCAGACCATGGCAGCATTATGTGAGAGGTATTTATTATACATTTGTTGTGATTGGCAAATATAAAATCTAGAATATGTGTGAGTTTAGTTATGAATTGTGACCGTCCCATTGCGTCCATTGTTTCTAAGAAGGTTTTATAGGCAGTGGTTTTAGTTGTTTTATCAACATGTAGATTAAAGTCACCTATTATGAGGGAGGACTCAGGTGAAGGGAACATTTTAGTAAATACTTTGATTCCACTGGTAAACAAAGTTTTTGCTTACTTTCAGGCTTTTTGGTGTTCCAAATAGATTTTTTGATGCTGATCACAGATATTACTTTGAAATTTGTACATCATGTAAGGTTTTTGAGAAAAGGCCAATTTTCTGTTACAATAATTGTGAAATTTTAAAACATAATCTCACGTACATATATTTTCTTGCTGGACAGTAGTTTTTATGATTTTTAAAATTCATGTCGTATTTTTGATGGCCATAAGCAACGTAACATGTAAAATGCACAAAGAAACTCTGCCTGATCTGTTAGGGAGCGCTGGAAGAGTGGTCCCATTTGAGGGGAAATGTGTGTCCTTGGGCCACAGCACAACCCCAGAGGGATCCAAGGCGGTACCGAGTCAGGCGAGAAATGTCCAAGCATGGGTGGAAACTGAAGGTTCAAACTCTCCACCGGACCTGCACACTTTCAGGAAGACCAACAATGCAATGGTGGTCTTTGAATGGTCCTCCGACCATTCCAAGCCCTTTCGGACCTGCCACTGGGTAATGGCAATAAGAAGCAGGCCAGATGGAGGCCATGGACAGACGAAGGCCTTGGAATATGGAAGGCTCAGACGAGAAACTTGGGAGGTCAGCAGCACGGCTATCCAGGCCGTAACTTCCGCGGAAGCGGAAGGTCGGCGGCAGATGTCTCAGTGGCTTCCCAGCAGCGTCAGAATACAGCAGCTTGCTGGAGAAAGGTGAGAGGCTGCTTGCGGCTCAGCCCGCAAGCAGTATCACAACATGATCATGCCAGAACTTGCTCGGGCAAGCCCCAGCTCAGCTGCAAGATTCCAACTTGTTTCCATGAAGACACAGCCTTATATGAGCAGTGGCAATGAATAGTCTCCTATGCAACGTTTGTGTGAATGAGCGAATTGTATCGCTAAAACTGTTGAGTTTAAAGCTTATGGATTTAATTTCATAAGCTTTATGAAATGTTGCGCCAATGTCGTAATAGCCATGACACATTTTGTTACATCTGTGGTGAGTTTATTCTGAAAGCTCAGAAAAGGAGTATGACTGCACTCATTAAGAAGGCATACGAGTTATACTTCAGATGCAAAATTGGTGACCAGGAGAGAGCATGGGCTCCTCATATATGTTGCGCATTTTGCACCAGTAGTCTGTGAGCTTGGCTGAAAGGTGTGCGACCATCCATGCCATTTGCCATCCCAATGATATGGAGGGAACAGAAAGATCATATAACTGACTGTTACTTCTGCATGATGAATGTGTCAGGATACTCATCAAAGAACAGGAAGTTTATTGAGTACCCTAACCTTGCATTGGCAATGAGACCAGTGCCACATGACAACATTCTTCCTGTTCCAAAACTGCCAGAGGTGTGGACATTTGATGCTCATCATCAAGTGTCCACACCTCTGGCAGTTTTGATGAGGAGGTAGGCCATGATGTAGAGCCATTACAGATGGAAGCTGCGGCTGATCCTGACTTTGTGCCATCAACATCCAGTGATCCTCATTTAATATCTCAGTCAGAGTTGAATGATCTGGTCAGAGATTTGGCTTTATCGAAGAGTCAGGTGGAGCTGCTTGGGTCAAGGCTGCAAGAATGGAATCTTTCGTCATCTGATATGAACATATCAGTATTTCGCAGCCATCATGAAGATTTGACAAAATATTTCAACCAAGTAGACAGTCTGACTTTTTGCTGTGACATTAATGGATTGTTTTGTGCTCTCGGATATGACCACGACCCAACAGAATGGCGTCTATTTATTGATTCATCAATCTTAAGTTTAAAGGCTTTTTTGATGCACAATGGCAATATCTACCCATCAATACCTATTGGACATGTCGTTATAAGAAACGTATGAGAATATGCAGCTACTGCTGAACCACATTGAAATCTTGAGGTACAAGTGGAATTTGTGTGGTGATCTCAAGGTAGTTGCAATTCTTCTGAGTCTGCAGCTTGGTTACACCAAGTATTGTTGCTTCCTTTGTGAGTGGGACAGTCGAGCAAGAGATTCACATTACATCAGAAAAGTCTGGCCTCTCCGCAAGAAGTTGGTTCCAGGGCAGAAGAATGTTGCGCACGACCCATTAATGGATCCAAGTAAGATATTTCTTCCACCTTTGCACATCAAACTTAGGTTGATGAAAAACTTCATTAAGGTAATGAACAAGCAAAGTAAAGCCTTTGATTATTTGTGGCAAATGTTTCCATGCAAAGTGATGCCAAGATAAAAGAAGTTATTTTCGTTGGCCCACAAATTCGAGCTGTGATAAAGGACTGCCACTTTGATGGTCTTCTGCAATGTACAGAACGTGTTGCATGGACAGCCTTCAAGAATGTCATTTGTAACTTTCTAGGCAACTATAAGGCAGCAGACTATGTCGAACAGATTGAAAATCTGCTTCAGGCATACAAATTGATGCAGTGCAACATGTCATTGAAGATACATTTTCTTCATTCCCACTTGGACTTCTTCCCAGACAACCTTGGCACTGTGAGTGACAAACATGGTGAAATGTTTCATCAAGACATTGTCAAAATGGAGAAATGGTATAAAGGCAAGTAGAACCCCTCCATGCTGGGTGACTATTGTTGGACTCTCATCCGTGAAGCTTGATTACAAACAAAAATCTGTGGCAAAACATTTTTAGTTTTGTTTTCTGGTGCCAACATTGCCATTATAGCTTATGCTGCTATAGACACGTAACAATGCTTAATGTATATCACACTTTTCTGCAAAAGGTATGTGATACAGACATAATAAATGCATATTTGTGATCAGCTTGTTAAAATCTACTTGTTTCACCGAATGTTGTGGAGGAAACAAAATGTTCCCAGAAATTTGTTTACCAGTGTTAGTGGTGAGAAGTCTTTTTAAAGTATTCTTGGGGGGAAAAATAGATCATTCCGATATTTACTTGTGGTGATTTAAGTATTGCCCCTTCATATGGAGGGTCAATTTCTACTTTATATGGAATAAGTTTAAGCTCCTTTTTACTAATAATTAATAATCCCCCACCTTTCTATTTAGGGCTGGGGAAGTGAAAGATATATTTGGAATGTTCAATTTGATTTAAGAGTACATTATCTTCATTGTTCAGCCAGGTTTCAGAGATGCAGAAGATGGTCTGGTTTAATTCCAAGTAAATCATTTATTAATGGGATTTTTTTTTTTTTTAATAGACTGCTCATTCAGAAGAAGCAGTGTGAAGATTAGGTAGGAGTGGACTGCTGAGGAGTTGTGTTTCTTGTGGTGTGGACTAAGTTAGTGTCCATTTTTTTTTTTTTTGTGGATCTCCTAAGGTTTCCATGTAGCCCTTGTCCTATTTTATTTGTGATGAAGTGTTCCTGCTCCTTTTTCTTACATAGTCAGATCAAAAGAGCAAAAGAAGAAAGATTCAGCGAGCTTCACTTGAGGCGCTCATGAAGGGCTACCCAAAGGGGCAAGCTCCTCTGTAATGCTCCTTTGTGTGCGTGCCAAAGAGTGCAAGTGCCTGCAGCGTTGCTGCCGTGCTGATGAGGATGCCAGTGGTGGTGGGTGGGCAGTGGGCGGCCAGGGAGCAGGTCCATCATCTTGACCTGAGGGTAGAGGGCTGCCTTCAGCACTCTTCTTGCGCTGCTCCTTGCTGCCGCTGCTTGTTGCCAGTCACGGGAGGCTGGCCCGGTTGCTGTGGCCAGGTAGCCAATTTCTCACGGCAGCATCACCACCACCCTGATGAGGCCACTGGTGGTGGGGGCACACATGTTATAAAAGAGCCCTGGCATGAGTTATGTGTCCACCTAATTTTAAGCTTGTCATGCGCAGCAGCATAAGACGGTTTTGGGGCACGCAAGTGAGGGAATTTTACAACAGATGCACATCCAGCACATAACCATTTTCACCAGTTCATCTACCAGTTTGTCTAGTCTCAAGCTAGATCCTCCAAATTCCCCTGGTTCTTTAACTTGCACTTCCCTCATTTAACCCAGACCCCTCATACATTTCTGAGATATCTGGAAATAGTTATATTAAGACTTACACCTCATCCATATCTTTACACTGAAATATACCTGGGCATATGCCCAGATGTGTAGCTACTTGCTCATGTATTTCATGGCCCCACCATGGAACGCCCATGTCCCATCCACTTTCCACTCCTTTCTTTCCCAATGGAGATATTTGTGCACATATGTGGGCAACTTATAAAATCAGGTTCTAGATGTGTTTGGCATGTGTCTGGCTTTTAAAATTCACCTTTTTGTGAGTATACGCATTTGGAATTTGGGGAAATGGGAAAGCCTATAAAATTCTAAATGCCTTCAGAAAGATGACAGACTGGGTTTTTCTCTCTCCCCCAGCTTCAAAATCTTCTCAAATATTCTCAGGATTCTGTGATCAACACACTGGACTATACCATTGCAGCCACTCCTAGAGGAATATGAAAAAGCTATTATTTATTTAATGGATTTTGTATACTGACACTCAGGTTCCATCATAACAGTTCACAGGAGAGTGCAGGGGGTAAAAAATTATTTTCATTTTTATTTTTGTTTTTTTTGGGGGGCTCCCATAAATTTCATATTCTTTAATTTTTATTTTATTTCTTTAGTTTAAAAAAGAAATAAATATAAACCCCCCAAAAAACAACAAACAAAATATTAATGGGGCCTCCCAAGGCTTCCTGTTCCCAGCAAACATCCTTCCCACCTGAAAAAATGCTGGGGCCAGGATCATCCTTTGCCCCCAGCTACCCAGTTTGGGGGGGAAATCCACTGGCAAGTTCTAGGTCCAGGCTGAAGCCTTGACCTTGCATAAGACTAGGTTGCAGTAGGGCTGCCACAACCTTGGCCTAGGCCCAATCCAAGGCCCAGGCTTGGAAGCTTGCTCCTGATACCTCAGCCTAGACCTGACAATGGAACTTATGCTGAATGCTGGCACCTTGACCTAGTGCCAGGCTCAGGCCTGATGCCAGCGCCTTGCCCAGAGGCCGGGTCCTGCCACCTGGGCCTCGGTGTAGTCCAGAGCCCGATGATGGAGTCTGGCCCAGAAGCTGTGTCGTGATGCCAGAGCCTCAGCCCAGTCATCAGGCCCAGACCCGGAGACTAGAGTTCAGGCCTCAGAGTCTTTTTCTTTGTTCTTTTTGTTCTGTCTTCTTTCATTATATGATGTAAATTAATTCCAGCACATCTTCCTCATCAAAGGGCACGATTTTGCTGTATGGCAGTGCCAATTCAGTGCCATACAGCAAAATGTCACCCTCTACTGAGCAGGATTCACTAGAATTAAGTTAATACAGTGGTTCCAGTGGATGGTATCATTTGAAGAAAGAAGACCAAAGAAAGAAAAATGAAGATGTCTACAAGGTCTGGGCTCTGACCTCTGGGCCTAGGCTTGACCCTGGGCTGAGGATCCAGCATTGGGCCTGGGTCTGAGCCCTGGCTAGACTGAGGCCCAGATGCCGGGATGTGGCCTTTGGACTGGTCTCTGGCCTAGGCTGAGGCCGAGGCAGCAGGACCAAGCCTCCAGGCCAGTCCTGCAGCCAGGAGGATTGGAACCAGGCTGATTTAGTGTCAGTGTCGGGACCTGACCTTGGGACCTGGCCCTGGCATCAGGCCTGAGCCCAGGCTCAGGCTCTGGCCTAGGTCAAGGCCCAGGCAACAGGCCCGGTATTTAATTTTAATAATATATGATTGTATATTATCATTGTTTATTTTATTAGTATTTTATATTATTCTTTATATAATCATTTTTATTTTTATCACAGAATCTGTAAGTTTCCTTATTCTAAGTTAATTATCTTCTCTTCACATTCTGCATGTTTTAAATACGATGTATAAAATCTGTAAAAGGATATGTTTTATAGATATTTTCTTTTACATGTTGTCTTTAGTACATTCTTATATTTGCTAAATATATTTATCTATCTAGCTATCTATCTATCTATTTATTTATTTATTTAAATGCTATCTTCCACCTATAGTGAAAAAATTGTGCTAGGCGAATTACAAGACTCCAACATCGGGCTCTGGACTACACCGAGGCTCAGGTGGCAGGACCCGGCCTCTGGGCAAGGCGCTGAACCACCATAGCTCCTCAGCTGTCCTCTTTCACCCCCTGTACTACCCTCCCACCCCAGCCCCCGTGCAACTCGCCTCTGTCTATACATATGTGTATACTGTTAACCCAGTTATGACTTGTACCTTAAATTTGGTGTGAATTTGATTTTGACATTGACTTTTGTAATTTACTTGGTTATCCATCTCCCTCTCTTCTTTTTGTTCCTCCCTCCCTCCCTTAGCCAAGTTTCTCGACCTGCCCCTCTACCTTTTGTAGCTAGCCCTTTATCATCATTCATTCTAATTTCCTCCTTCTCAGTTACTTGTAAACCAACATGATGTGTACTACGAATGCCGGTATATAAAAGCTAATAAAGAAATAAATAAAAATAACATTAAAAACAAGCAATAAGCAAGTGGAGGAGAGAAGGGAGAGGTTTTACTTGCCTGCTAGCAGCCCTTTCTGGGGGAGAACTGTTCATCTCGGCCCCGACGGTGGGTACAGCTGTTTCGGATTACTTCCTGGACTTGACGTCATCAGGGAGGGTCCGGCCGAAAGATCTTAAGACTAGCCCCCCTGCGGCACGCAGCCGATGCCGGAGCACTGCCTAAGCCGTGTGCGCCAAAGGGGTGCGTGGCTTTGGCTGAAATTTCCTGAATTTCTTCTTACTTGACTTTTTTGGTTTAATATCAATCCCTCTCCTGCAACCTCCACCAGCTCGGGTAATCCAAGCACAAGATCCAAGACAATATAAGAAGCTCTGGTTGTAAGTAGTGCCAGAGAGCACAGTTATATTCTTTTTTAAATGCCTCACTCTGTAAGGAAATGGATGGCTAAAGAGAAAGAAGCCCTACTGGGACCCCATGCCTCTATTCTGGGCCCGATGGATGCTCACATACACCGAGGTACAATGGAACCAGTTGAAACTTCGCTGAGTGAGGGAAGGGAGAAAGTTTTACCTGAACTCTCCTCTGAGTTATGTACCACCTTGTCACCAGTAGGGCGGACGCCCCCCAGGAAACCCAGCTGAGATGAAGCCTCAGATCCAATCTCCCGAGACACTGGAGTTGGCTGCTACACTAACTTTAGCTGATTGAGGCAGAGGAGAAACATCACAGGCTATTTCTAATCTCCCTATATTTCCATCGGATTCTGGTGGGTGGAATCAGCAGCACTGTATTTGAGAAGGAACTTGGTGATAATTATGTGTTTCCTCAGTTTCTGAAAGCTGATCTGATAAAGCCATCTGTTATTTCACTAGATTCAATATGGGATGCTATTCAAACTTTAAATTCCAATATTTTTAATCTGATGGCCCCAGTATATACTTACCTAGGAAAAATTGATTTATGTATGGGGAATATGGAAAAAGAAATAGCAGCTGAAAAAGAGAGAGTTACTAAAGTTAAATTAGATTTGGAAAGTAATTTATCTTTTCAGAATGATTTAATGAAGGATAATGACACGCTGACTAGTAGGTTAGAAAATATGGAAAATGCATTAAAGGGGAAAAATCTTCGATTTATTAATTTCCCTGAGTCAAATTATATTGCCAAAGGAAATGTGGAAAAAATATATGTCAGACATTTTAAAAATTCCTGACCAAATTCCTCTACCAGTTATATCAAGAATTTATTATATTCCACCTATTAAGGGCACAACAGTTATAGATGGAAAAGAGAGGAAAAATAATATTTCAATAGATTCTTTACAGTTAAATTTAACGGAAATATTAGAAACATCACAGAAGGATCAGATTATTCCAGCTACTTTAGTGGTTTCATTCTTGCTCGAAGCAGATAAAGAATGCCACTAATAATGTTTTTTCGACACAGAATAGAGAGTTTCCTCGGCCTTAGGGTAAATATTTTTACGGACCTATCGAGGGTCACCCAGAAAAGAAGGAGGAATTTCTTGCTGTTGAGACACAGAGTTTTGGAAATAGGAGCTATGTTCCTTTTAAAATATCCCTGTAAATGCTTAATAAAATATCAGGGATTATCATATGTTTTCCTTCAACCAAGTCAGCTTACAGCTTTTCTTGTTGGTAAAATCCTCTACCAGGTAGTTCTTCTATTGAGTAAGTGCAAAGTATGATGTAAAGTCTGCCTTGTAATATTATATACTTAATATCAATCTTTAAAGCTTCCTCTTTCAAATATATATAAATTGTTATTCCAATTTTTTTTTCCTTAGACTTGGTCCTGTGATCTCTGATTGTGGATTTTGAGTTTGAGATAAATAATAGCTTAAGATGTACAAATTCCTTTATGAAATATATTATAAATTCTGTATTACTATGATGTATCTCTGTTTTCAATTAAGATTTGTTTTTCTTGAATATAAGTTGTTAAAAATTCAATAAAATATAAATGGAAAAAAAACCCCAAGCAATAATAATGACATATAATAAAAAAAAAATATATTAAAATCATCTTTTCTACATACATGTATTTTTGCCGTGACTGGGTCAGCTATTGATGCTTCTAATTCCTGATTTTATGTCTTTTGATTTTATGTTTGATAACAATTTTTAAGTTAATTTATATATATGTAGCAGTATTTTTAAACAAGTCATTTGATTGTATGGATATAGGCATTTTATTCATAATGGAATGAATTTTCAAAGGAGATATGCACCTACAAGTAGATTTTAAAAGGTCCATATGCATAAATACCGGGGGTTACACGCATGGCCGGGCCCTGCGTGTACCGAGAGCATTTTAGAAAGGTCCCAGCCACATATATAACCCCCCCACACACACACAGAAGTGCTGGGCCTAAAGAAAGGGGTGGGCTGGGGGACAGGGTTTGGGAAGGGTGGGGGCTGGCTGGGACAGTGGTAAATTACAAAAAACAAAAAGTTCTAGGGTAGGTAGGTCCGCTCCTTAATTGGAGCGGTCTGGGAGGGAACTGGGCAAAGATCCAATCGCGTCGCAGCACGTACTTTAAAAAATTCACCCCTGCATGCTCGGAGGCCACCCACCCGCATATGGGTGCGTGGACATTAAAATCCGACACGCATTTTATAACATTTGCATGCCGATGCGTGCATGTTACAAAATAGCCGTGTCCATGTGCACCTGCATGGATGTGCGCATGGGCCTTTTAAAATCTAGCCCATAGCATATATCATATCAATTTTCAAATGTCCATTTATGGATGTAAAGTCCATTTGTGGGTGTAAAATAATTTGACCCATTAGTCAGTCATTTTAGGTGTTAACAGAGATTTAGGCAGACATGCCTCATTAAGAGCGAGAAGTAAACATGCTTGGCTAACAGCCTGCCATATTTATTTATTTATTTATTTACTTATTTACTTATTTATTTTACATTTTTGTTTACTACTTATACAGTTTTAGATCGATCTAAGTGGTTTACATAAAAAAAAAAAGCATACATAATTTAAAAGAAAGGAAACATAGGTATAGGAATGTTGGAGTTCAGAGCAAATACATTTTAAAAACATAAGGCTAGATTCATCATTTTGTGCGAATGATGAGCTGCGGCAATAAAGAGGGTGGGGGCGATAAAGGGGGTGGGAGGGTGCTTGTGTGCAGCTGGCCGAATCACGATGGTGCAGTTTTGCCTGCGGCGATGCGACCATGCCACACACTATCTCCCCCATAGTGCCTCACTAAAAGGTGTTGCTATTTTCCGCGACATTCAGGAAATTTTAGCCAAAGCCACACACCCCTTTGGCGCACGTGGCTTAAGCAGCACTCCGGCGTTGGCTGCACGCTGCTGGGGGGCCAGTCTTAAGATCTTTCAGCCAGACCCTCCCTGATGACATCAAGTCAAGGAAGTTATCAGAAACAGCTGTACAATACACAATGCAGCCACCCCATTTCCCTAAACCCTTCCCTAACTCCTCCCAAACTCCACCCCTTCCCCTACTTTTAATTTTACTGCCGCAATAATGGGCTTTCAAAGTTTGAAAAATAACTCCCTTAGTAAGTAGAACAAGATAACTTAACAAGCGGGGGGGGGGGGGGGGGAAGAAGGTCATGCTGCTCAAAGTTGAAGGTGGTGGAACATCAGTATGTTTTTAGCATTTCCTTAAACTCCTTTGTGTTTGATACTAGCCTAAGCGAATCACGGAATGAATTCCATAAAATGGGACCTGCTACTGAAAAGGCGCATTTCCTTGTTAAATCTAACTTTGCCATCTTAATTGTTGGAACCTGTAGTAAGTTTTTGTCAATAGATCATAAGTGAGGTGGTTGATATAGTCTAAGTGAGGAACAGAGCCAAACAACTGAGAGGTTGTGAATTAGGTTATGAATAATTGTCAGAACATGTATTGAATGCGTTGCCAGATTGGAAGCCAGTGAAGAGATTGAAGGACTGGGGTAATGTGATCTCTAAAGTTTATGTTAGCTACAAGATGAGCAGATTTATTTTGGACTAATTGAAGCGGATGCAGAGTGGTATTTGGAAGACCTAAGTAGAGAGAGTTGCAGTAATCCAGACCTGTCAAAATCAAGGCTTGTAATACTGTATGGAAATATGCCAGATATAAAAGAGGTTTTGATCTTTTCAACACATGAATTTTATAAAATGAACTTTTCACTACTGCAGAGATATTGGCAGACAGTGATAGATTTGAGTCCAAGGTGACTCCTAAATTGTGGGCACGGTTTGAGATGGGGATGGTACAGTGAGGAATAGTGGAGAAATGAATCATTTCAGTTTTTAAAGTGTTCAGTTTCAGATGGTTTTGGTATAACCATGTTTGAGATATAGATTAATTAGAGATAATGTGTTAGCTCAGGATGAAGTATATACAGGGTGGCCCATGGAAAAGTAGCCTCCTGCATGGCACTGGTATTGGAGGCGGGCTACATTTCCATGGACCACCCTGTAGTATAGTGAACTGAATGTCATCAACATAAATTTTATTCCTAAACCAGCCAACAAGTGACAGAGGGAAAACAAGAAAACATTGAAAAGAATAGCAGACAGAGAAAAACCTTTCGGGACACCCGAGTTAGTGAAATACCAGTTAGAGTGATGTTGTCCAAGATTAACTTGTTGGGGATGGTTCAACAGGAAAGATTTAAACTATCTAAGCACAGTGCCTTTAATACCTATGTGTTGAGGTTAGTAAGGAAAATATTGTGGTTCAGAGTTTCAAAGGTGTTTGAGATATCAAGAAATACATATAATCTATGTTCGAGAAAGCTGCAACTGGTAGAGTCAAAAGATGAAAGGAGAAGAGATTCAGTGCTGTGACCTTTGGATGGAGAATATTGTTGGCTTCAATGTATTCAATAAATTGGTAAAGGACTACAGATTCTATTGTCTTTGCTAAGATGGGCAATGAGGCTACTGGGCGAAGGTTGGTAATGTCGGTAGGATCTATTGATTTATTTTTAGAAATAGGTAGGATAGATGTCTGTTTTTAACATGGTTGGAAATGTACCAGTATGGAGTGATAAATTAACTAGCTGGGCTAATGTGGGTCAAATATGTTCTCTTATATCTTTTAGTAGCTGTCCTGGACAAGGGTTGTATGGACTATTGGAGGCTTTTGTTTTAGAAAGAATGTGAGATGTAGTGGGAGGGTCTATATTAGTGAAATCAGACCAGGAACAAGTAGCTGGGAGATTATCTTGAGGGATAGGTAAATGAGTAAATTCAGAGGAGATTTTAATTGTTTTGTCTCTGAAATATTATGCGATGTCATCACAAAAGGCATTGGTAATATGATCAGGAGGTTCAGATTTTGCTGTGGTAAGGGATTTTACAATGTTAAATAAGATGTTGGGGTTGCTATTGGATGCCTGTATTTTATTAGCATAAAATGATTTTTTTAGTGCAATTTCTTTTTTGTATTTATTTAGATGAGAGAAATAATCATTTTTATGTTCAAGGAGTGGATTTTTGTGCCAGCGCCTTTCCTTGCGACTTCATTTGAGTTTCATATTATGTAAAAAAGGTGTGAACCAAGGAGCATTGGATCTGGATGAGATAATGCTGATTTTTTTAGGGGCTATGGAGTCAGCTGGTGATTGATAAGTTCCATTTTTCAACCAGATGTTCAATGTCAGTGTCAACAGTAGTAGGGATGTGAGGGAGAAGAATGTTAGCAAAGATTCTGGGTCAACTTTTTTCCTTTTGAATATGTTTTTGGGTTCAATGTGAGAGAGAGTTTGTTTACATTTGAGCTTTCTGGTTACTTGAAGAATGAAGTTAACTGACCATGATATGGTCTGAGTGATGGCAGTTAGACTTGCATTTTTAGGGTTGTGAAATACCAGGTCAAGAGGTTGGCCCAACCTATGAATGGGCCCATTGATCAACTGTGCCCACCCTAGTCCTGCTAGGGCCTCAAGGAGGTATGTGGCCATAGGAGGAAGAGGGTTAGTGTTAAGGAGTAAGTTAAAATCATCAGCTAGAATGGTATTGGTAAAGTCTAAAGGTAGGGTGGCCAGAGACTCAAGTAAAGGACATAGATCATGGTTAAGTATACCAGGTGGACAATAAACAATGCAAAAATGTGTAATGGTTGTAGAAATAAGCATCATTTCAAGAGAACTGTTGAGATTCAGGGCTTTCCTACATGGTTGTAGGGAGGCCTTGACAATTATAAGTAAACCTCTGCCATGCCGGTTAGCTAGGGGCTGTGAAAAGTAAGTATAGCCATCTGGGCAAAGATTGTTTAATATTAAATTGTCATGATCATAGAGCCAGGTTTCTGAGATTAATATGGCATCAGGAGAATGTATGGATATTAGATCATAAATAATGGGAACCTTTTTTCTGATAGACTGCGCATTGAAAATTAAGATTGAAACTGAGATGAATATCAAAGCAGCTGTTTTTGAAGAGGGTGTAATTGTGATTAAGGAGGATTTGTGATGGTGAAGAGGTTTACTATGATGTATATTAAGGTTTCTGTAGCATCCATTACCAGTAATAGTACGGATTTCCATGTTATTAAAGTTGGCAAACTGGAGAGAAAAGCATTAGAAGACGCAGGAAAAAGAATATTGGCAGATTCAGAAGGTTGCATGAAGGGGCACACAAAGGGATGTGCCCCTTTGTCACACTCCTTCAGCATGCGATGCACCAGCGCACGGCACCTCTGGAGATACACTGGGTCACTTAAGCTGGCGCCTCTAAGATTACATCAGAGAAGGTGGGGTGGAACAAGCCTGCAAAGCTGAGGGGGGTGCTGTGAGCTGGAAAACACAGCAACAGTTTGGATGGCAGGTAGGCAGGCAGAGCTCCTTGATGGTGAGCTGGGAGCAGACAAGAGCAGAAGTTGGAACATTCTATTGTGGCCAGATTAAAAATATGGATTTATGTGTATAACTGTTGGGCTCACCCTGGAACACCTCTGACATGCCCCTTTATTTTTACTTGCGCATGTGCATATACGCATTTGATTTGCAGCTTGTAAAATATGTGTTGCATATGTATGCCCCATATACTCACGTATATGGGCCTTTTAATGCAAGCAACACTTTTAAAATACACGCATTATATTTTACTAGCAAAACAATATGACATATTCATGTAAAAAACTTGATTTATTTGTAGCGGCAGGTATCTTGTAATGTATGTGTAAATACCACTTTGAAAATAGGGATGTGCATTCATTCAGGACAAATTAGGAAATTTTGTTGAAATTTCCTAATTCATCCTGGTTCTGGGACCCCGAAACCCGAACAAATTTTTCCCGAAATTTCGTGAAAAATTTGGTTTTGGGTTAGTGCGCACTAACTCCCGTTAGTGTGCATTAACGTTAAAATGTTAGCACGTACTAACTTTTGCATTAGTAAATGTGTTTGTGAAACTGAAAATACTCATAAACTTTTGAAGTGCATGATTATATGCGACTTACAACCAGACATTCTATTTACCCTGTAACCCTTTTGAAAATGTACTCAAATATGTTTGTTTCTATGGGTACCTTGGGACCTTTAGTTGTTATACACCCTGAGAGGCAGCTTAGCCAAAAAAAGACAATGCTAGATTTTTAATTGTAGTTTAGGTTTTTATTATGCCTTATTTTTTATTGTATTTTTATTGTAGTCAATTTATACTTTCATGAAAATTGTGATCATTAATAAACTCTGTATACTTTTTTTGTTGGATGCTGACTCCATCTGGATTATTTTGGATTGTCTATATTATTATTACTATTATTATTATTGAACTTACATTATATTTATATATATTAATACATTTATTATATATTGTTGTTCAATATGCTTGACCAATATTACACCTGTTATCTATCTATATACCACTTTGTTTTGATCTTTTTCTGTTTACTGTGGTTTCCAGCCTCTCCTTTCTTTCTATATGGAAAATTGTGTCTGTTGTTCATCCCATAAAGTCAGAGGAAATAGCCACATGCAATCTTTCAGGGATTGGATATGCATGATTTTAAACTATGGTAATTTTGTCACTGGAGGTTCATGCAAAATTGAGCTTGATTATATCACTTACATATCATCTTTACTGTTGGAATGTTTGTTTTCCTATGCTTAAGGATATATGAAAAAAAAACACCTGTCTTTTTGTTCCTGAGAAAGAAAATGAAGCAACTGAAAATGAAATATGCCAATCTTTAAGGAATCACTTCTACAATTAAAGCTTCTAGAAATTAGAACCACAACAAAAAACATTCCAATTATACTATTGAGGAGTCTACTATGATGGAAGAGAATGAAAATATGACAGTTAAAGCAAAAAGGAGTATGTAACAAAAAAGGGAAGAAAAATAATTTTCACCACTGAAGGTATTAGTAAAATATTGATTATGTTACTAGGCAACCCCTTTTAGGACCTGAAGCTCACAACTTAGAAAAAAAAAAGACTGTTTCATCTGAGAAATGTAACCAGGAACTGAAAGAAATGCCAGGATACCATTAACAGGCAGGAAAAGAAAATATGATAGACTGCAAACCTGCAGTTGGTGTTTCACCTTTTGTAATGTAACCTGCTGCTCTGAAAAGACCATCTCTAGACATTAAAAAATTGAAGGTTCCTGAAGTAATTGATCATCTTGATACTGATAAAATGATTGAAGTTTATGAAATGTAAGGGTTTTCAGTGCTTGCAAATAAAAACAATGAAACTTGAGCCTGTGAAAGAGATTCTTGTACAGTAACTAGGGAAGCCCTAGTTACTGTACTGCTGCACTGACTGCTAGTTCTGGAGAAATGAAAAGCAGGCAAGTTGGGAGGAGAAGTGTTACGATCCTAATCGCGGACCCCATCCCGCGAGCAGGCCTCCACTTACTGCCACCATCATTGCTGCCTCCTCTGTGCGGTCCGACGCCGCCCTGTGTGGAAGGAGGGACCGCCGACGTCTTCCTCTTCGTGACTTAGTGCCAACATCGAGTTGCTGCTCCTTTGCGGCATGGAGCCGCTGCCGCCGACCATCCTTTTCACAGCCTGTTCCGTCACTGGAGCTCCGCCTCTGCAGTAGGGGGTTCTCCGCTGAGATTTCCCTAGGCGGCCAGAGACCGCCACTAGTGCTGCCTTCAATGCGGCCCTGAAGCTGCCACTGCCGATTACGGAAAATGTCATAATGCCTCTGTATCGCTCCATGGTGAGACCGCACCTTGAATACTGTGTACAATTCTGGTCATCATATCTCAAAAAAGTTATAATTGCGATGGAGAAGGTACAGAGAAGGGCGACAAAATGATAAGGGGAATGGAACAGCTCCCCTATGAGGAAAGACTAAAGAGGTTAGGACTTTTTAGCATGGAGAAGAGACAGCTGAGGGGGGATATGCTAGAGGTGTTTAAAATCATGAGAGGTCTAAAATAGGTAGATGTAAATCGGTTATTTACTCTTTCAGATAATAGAAAGACTAGGGGGCACTCCATGAAGTTAGCATTTGGCGCATTTAAAACTAATCGGAGAAAGTTCTTTTTCACTCAACGCACAATTAAACTGAAATTTGTTGCCAGAGGATATGGTTAGTGCAGTTAGGATAGCTGTGTTTAAAAAAGAATTGGATAAGTTCTTGGAGGAGAAGTCCATTACCTGCTATTAATTGAGTTGACTTAGAAAATAGCCACTGCTATTACAAGCAATGATAGCATGGAATAGACTTAGTTTTTGGGTACTTGCCAGGTTCTTATGGCCTGGATTGGCCACTGTTGGAAACAGGATGCTGGGCTTGATGGACCCTTGGTCTGACCCAGTATGGCATGTTCTTATGTTCCTTTTCAGCGACGGGGAAGATGCCACCGGGACTCCTTCGAGCAGAAAGGGAAGCTGCTGCCACTGCCGATGCTATCTTGTGGCCTGTAGGTCACTCCCGACGCCTGCCTGCTCTTTTTTCATGGCCTGGAGACTGCCACTGTCCATAATCCTGCTCCACTCTCTGGGTCCACCTCTAGGCACTTTTGCACGCCTCTTCAAGATATTTAAAGGGTCAGCGGTGAGAAAAGCCCACGGCCCCACCGGAAGCCAGTCATTCTTCACTTCCTGCTTCAGCCCTATAAAAAGGCTTAGTTCCTTTTCCTCAGGGCCTTTGGATCAGATATCATGGTTGTCCATGTTCTTTGTTGCCGGCCCAGGTCTTCCGTGATCTTCATGTGTCCGAGATGGTTCTTTGTTCCGTGTCTTCATTTTCCCGGTCTCGTTCCTCATTGGAGCTCCTTCATTGCTTAGTCCTGATGTTCCAGATGTGCTTCGTTGCCTAGTCCTGATGTTCCAGATGTTCTGAAGACCTGATGATCCTGTGTTCTGAGCATTCCAAGTTCTGAGTCTTCCAAGATCCAAGTCTTCCAAGTTCTGAGTCTGCCAGCTCTTCGAGTCCTCCAGATGGCCACCCCGAGGGTAATTCCATATGGATCTGGTTATTATTTCTGGTCATTGGAGTCTTGTTTGGTTGGCTCCCTTCTGGTGCTTGTCTCGCTCCCCGCGTGGTCCGCAACCATCCTTCCTATGTTGTGTAGGGCACGCAAGGGGACAGGGTGGTCCGTGACCAGCCCACGATGGGCTGTGTAGGGCACCCTGATGAACAGTGCCCACCTGCTCCTTCCAAGTCTTCGTCTGAGTCCTCCCAAGTTCCAAGTCCTCGTCTGAGTCCTTCCAAGTTCCAAGTCCTCGTCTGAGTCCTCCCAAGTCCTCATCTGAGTCCTTCCAAGTCTTTGCTTGTTCCTGTCCTCAGCCTCCATTTGGCCTCATATACTCTTCGTTCCCAAGCGGCGGGTCCAAAAGGGCTTTTGAGTGGCTGGAGGGCTACTCTTGTGACCAGCATTGCATTGCTTGGTCACACTGGTGCTTGGAGGTCCAGTGGAGGGCTGATCCTGCCTGGTTCCAGTTCCGAGTTCCTTGCCTTAGTTCCAGTCCTGCTTTGCTCCTGCTCTGCCATGCTTGCATGCTCTCACCTCCCACAGTGTGCCTTGGGGCTCCTCCTTGAGTCATACTTTGGTTCAGGGGCTCACACTCTCCCATGAGCTAGCGACCACGCCTCCGTGTTCTCATCACCAGCCATAGGCCGTACATGCATCAGGATCCAAGGCCCGCAGTCGCAACAAGAAGTGGGGTTTAAAGAAAAGAAGAGGTATGGTAAGATATGAACGTAGAACATCAACATCTTGCTCTACAAGAGGTAAATAGGTTAAGAAAAATGGTTTATGAGAGGAAAGAAGAAGGAAGAAATTCCCTTTCTCCAGTAATAGGGCAGCATCAGAGGAGACCTAGTGATGAATCAGTGTGATTGCATTGAAGAAACCAGGAAGCAGCCTAATAGTGGATTTTCAGTAGCCAAGCAGAGGCCCATTAGATGAAAGAGGGACCAGTACCCAGAAGCAATTACTAAGTGGAATTTGATGGTATCACATACGATGGGAGTAGGAAAGAGAGACAAATAGTGCTACCTACTATTACAAACATATTAAATAAAAGGCCAGAGAGCAGCACTGTTACCAAATCCAGTAACTTTATTATCATACCTGGGAACTTTTGAGTTTTTCTCACCCGGAGATTTCTCAAGATTAACAGGGAGGGGGGAGGGGGAGAAGAGTGGGGGAGAGCAGTGGGGGAAGAGCAGATATAGTGATACAAAACACTTTCTCTATTCCCTTCCATATACAACAGCAGGTATTCTTTACCATGGCCCCTGCAATCTTCGTGAGGATTGCCAGTGTAAGTCTGTAGCGCCATAGGCAGACCAATTTAACAGTGCCTCCCGCCCAACCCACCCTGAGTTGAAAGTGCCCCTCTTACAGTGTTATATATATATATATGGAGAGAGAGAGAGAGAGAGAGAGAGTGAGTGAGTGTGAGTGAGTGAGTGTCATGTTTTCCCTTATATAGTTCTCTCTCTTTCTTTCTCATACACCTCCTTTATGGCCTCTTCACTTGGGCATTTACTGTCACTGAAAATCTTCATCGCACATGCCCTGCTTCACCTAACATGGACCAGATGTGCAGCAAGAGGAAACAGAGTGACATGACAGGATAAGAAATTCGACCACCCACAGATTTTATGTTCTTGCCCGGAGACCCAGTAATTTATCTAAATTTCCAGAGGCTCCAGGATAAATTCAGAGAGTTCCCAGATATGTTTATTATAAAAACCCACTGCAGTGGATATTCCATAGGCCTCATCACCTAAGACCTAGATCTAGAAGCCAAGGAAATGCAGCAATGGATAAAATATATACAATTGGATCAATTGGCCAGTTTGAATCCCTGCACTGTCTTTGTTTCAAGCATGTTGGGGAAAGGCGATGATTCAGTAATATTTATATAATTCCTGTCCCAGGTATAATATTGTTTGCTGTATTCTCCTTCCCCTCCAGGTCCCTGGGCATGCTACTCTGTTCCCCATTTGATCTCACAGGCCAGTCATTCTTCCTTGTGATATGGGACCTTCTGGAAGCGAGGAATGTGTGCCACTGTTTACAGTGATCTCATCACTCAGGTTAGCAAAGAAAATGACTTTGCTCTGATTGTTATAGCTTCAATATCAGTTCAGATACAGAGATGAGATCTACATTGTTCTTGAGATGAGATCATACTGTCTGCTTGCTGCATTTTATCATCACATGCATACAAACTGCAACTGAGAGTAGCAGACAAATGATAGCATTACAGAAGCATTGACTTTTCACAGGATTAATGGTAGCAATCTGATTTTAGGAGCTCAGATGAAGCAGGAGAGAGGCGGCAACAACACAGAGGATCAAAAACAGCATCTTTGTTAATTTTCATGCAGCTGCTGAGTGGTGAAGATAACTGGTTGAAATTAACCTATTATCTTTAGCAGAATTTTCAACTCTACTTAACTGGCTTGGTTTTTAACTGAAAACATAGCTAAATCTAGCTGATCAAAATGCAACTGGCTACATTTAGCAAATCTAGCTGGTTAGCACTCAAAATCAGAGCTAGATGGGTAATTAAGAAGAACAAAATATAACTTTAAAAAGGGCGCACAGGCACACATGTACATATGTACATTGGCATGCACCCAGAAATGCGGCAATTTTATAATGTACATATACATATGCATGTACATTATAAAATTGCCCAGGCGCATGTATGTGTGTTCCTAATTTTGCAAATGGGACACTCAGCCATGCAAAGACAGGTTTGAGCCATGCAGGTGGGATCTATTAAAATAATGCACATGTCCACATCATGACCAGTTTCACCAGTTCATCCACAAGTTTGCCCATTCTACAGCTAGGCCTGCCAAACCTCCCCCCCCCCCCCCCCCCCAAAATCCGGTTCTTTAGCCTGCACTCCCTCAAGTTATTCCAGACCCCTAAAACCCCTCAGGGATGCCTGTTTTGTTTTTTCTTTTTAACTTACACCTCCTCCATAGCAGAAGTAAACTTCTAGCAGCAGAGGACCAGAAGGCTCATCTGCATATTTCAGCAGCAGACACTACAGGAAACCATGAGCCATCTAGACTTCAGCTCCCACAGCAGCTTCCACAGTCTTCCATCTTTCCTGCAGCAGAGGATCGGAATGCATGCGCTAAAAAACATTTCTTATACATTTTCAACAAAATGTATTTGATGCAATAGCAAGGAATTAATTCAAAACAAAGGTCAATAAGATGTGTAACTGGTTAGTTATAAGTAGATTAATTGTAATCTCTGGAGTATCACTGACAGACAAATATAAAATAAACCAATAGATTAGAAGTACTTGGATTTTCAGAAGGCGTTTGACAAAGTTCCTCGTGAGAGGCTTCTAGGAAAAGTAAAAAGTCATGGGATAGGTGGCGATTGTCCTTTTGTGGATTGCAAACAGGAAACAGAGAGTAGGATTAAATGGGCAATTTTCTCAGTGGAAGGGAGTGGGCAGTGGAGTGCCTCAGGGATCTGTATTGGGACCCTTACTTTTCAATATATTTATAAATGATCTGAAAAGAAATAAGACAAGTGAGGTTATCAAATTTGCAGATGATACAAAATTATTCAGAGTAGTTAAATCACAAGCAGATTGTGATAAATTGCAGGAAGACTTGTGAGACTGGAAAATTGGGCATCCAAATGGCAGATGAAATTTAATGTGGATAAGTGCAAGGTGATGCATATAGGAAAAAGTAACCCATGCTATAGTTACACAATGTTGGGTTCCATATTAGGTGCTACAACCCAAGAAAGAGATCTAGGCATCATAGTGGATAACACATTGAAGTTGTCGGTTCAGTGTGCTGTGGCAGTCAAAAAAGCAAACAGAATGTTGGGAATTATTAGAAAGGGAAATGGTGAATAAAATGGAAAATATCATAATGCCTCTGTATTGCTCCATGGTGAGGACCGCACCTTGAATACTGTGTACAATTCTGGTCGCCGCATCTCAAATAAGATATAATTGCAATGGAGAAGGTACAGAGAAGGGCTACCAAAATGATAAGGGGAATGAAACAGCTCCTCTATGAGGAAAGGCTAAAGAGGTTAGGACTTTTCAGCTTGGAGAAGAGACGGCTGCAACCTCTCTCCCTCTCTCTCTGTCACTGCATCAGTTCCCTCTGGTAGCTGCTCTGACATATCCCAAAACACAAGGGGGGGGGGGGGGGGGGTGATGGCCAAATCTGGTCATTTCAAGTTGTATAATGACTCCAGGAAGTATGCATAATATATCACCACCAATCATGGGTCTTGAACTTGGTGGCACCTGTGGTACTCAGTCTGCCCAATGTTTACTCCTCTTGTAATGGAGATCCAAACGTGATTCTTAAGCCTGTATTTAATCTTGGTTGTTAGTGGAACAACAAATAATATTAGTCAGGACTCTTCCAACTGTCCAAATCACACATGCACTCTCCTGGTGACTCCCAAGATAGCTGCTTATGTGGCACTGGTCCCTGCTCCTTATCTTGCCAGCTTATCCCTGATTGACTCCTACACATCAGCAAGGAAATGACATCAGACACTGGGAATGTGGTCCTGTGTCTACGGGGATGCATGCACTTTTCAGCCCTGTGGCCACTATAAGGAAAGGCAGCCATTATTGAAAAAACAAGAACATCTCAGAAAGGTAAATTCCAGCTGTTTCTTGTCCAACTACAATGTGGTATTTGCCAGAACTTGTAAACATCGATAGATCACATTTAATGTCTCATATGTGCTCCAGTTTTGTAACTCCACCTTCACCAGGGGTCACCTTCCCAAGCCTGGAGAGCACAGGATTCACTTAACTAGGGTGGAGCAACAGTTATTTTATGAGAAGAGCTGGGTTATTCCCTTGTTTCTTGTTGCAAAACATGTCTTTCTGGTCATCTTAATTTGGATAAAAGTCTATAAAACAAAGAATGTACTTGGAATGGGTAGAAGTTGGGGTGAATAGGAGTGAAAAACCACTACAAATTTACCTACTTTTCTCTTTTAAATCAAGCGGACACAAAAAATTAACCTAATGCTTTCTTTTAAATCTTCCCCATTCTTCCTGAATAGGATGTGCCCCTCTGAATAATTATACCTCATTTGTAGTTTTCTGTGAACACGATTCTGTGATAGTGACTACATCCAAGTAAGCCTCTTCCATGCCTGACTCTACATCCAGAACTTTATTACCCATACTATGGCATTAGTTTATATAGCTTTCCAGTTGTTGACCTATTTCCCATTTCTATGCATGTGTTTGATATTTTACATATTTGAGGGCTTTATATTTACCTGAGAGTTTTTTCATCCATTCTTGATGATTCTAGTTTTAAAGCCCTCCTCAGTAAGTTTGCAGATCTATTCTGGAAGATACTTTACCTCTGAATGTTGTCCAGGAGAGAACTTTCAGGCCAATATTTAAAAAGACAAAGAATGGAAACATATCCAGCTAAAGTTAGTCTGATAAATTATTAGGAATATTCATTACTACTACTAGTTTTACTATTACTTCTTAACAGTTCCATCATACTACTTGACATATGGGATAAGGTCCTGCTGAATATCACTGAATAAAATTATCTGCCTTTCTTTAGCTGGATAACTTTAAACCTAACCTAACAGCATATAACTTGTTCCAGATATTCAGCAGGATAAACCACACTGCTGAATATTTATGAATTTATTTGTTTGCTTTGAAACATTTGTATGCCACACTACCCAAAGTCCTAGGTGTCTCACAATAACACAATTTAAAAGACTTTAAAACAGAAAACAAGCAAAACAGTACATAAACTTATTAATAATAATAAAACCATACATAAATCCAATTAAAAAAGCATCAGAAACATGGAAGACTATTTATGCACAAGGCCCATAACATTTTAAAATAAGTTAAAGGCTTCTGCAAAAAAAAGTGAGTCTTTAGTTGATTTCTAAAATATTTTACAAGCATTTCCTTTCTTAAGCTTCTGGGAGTCATTTCCACAGGGAAGGTGCCATAGTGGAAAAACATTCGCTCACCACATTCATAGAGCCTGATAAGTCTAGGGTTAGGAACATCAAGAAGACATTTACTAGAAGATTGAAGAGCTCTACTCAGGTGATAAATTTTCAGTAATGAGCTAATACAAAGAGGCATCTCATTAGCAAGGCTTTAATAACATCATAAGAGTCTTGAAATGAATCCTCCAGGTGATTGGAAGCAAGTGAAGTATTTAAAATACTGGGATAATATGGTGAAAAACGTGATGTTTCTATAATAATTCTGGCCACAGGATTCTGAACTACTTGCAAGGCTTTGATAGTAGAGTGAGACAAACCAAAGAAAGATGGAATTACAATAATCAAGCCTCGTAATAGCCAATGCCTTGAGTATATTACATAAAGCTGGATAATTTAGAAATCTAACTGAACTGGCTATGTTATAATGTAGTCAGTTTGTTTTTTAAGTTATCTGGCCTTGAGTGGCTGGATAACTTGCTACCTTACCCGGATACATCTTCAAAGACATCCGGATAAGTAGCACTGTCAAACTTTAAAAAAGTCCTTTGTTAGCCTGCAGCCTAATTCCCACCCACTTCCGCCAATACGTTTAAACAGGACCCGCTAGGCCGAGCAGCCCCCCCCCCCCCCAAACCCTTCCCCATTTTTAATTTTTTTTTTTTTTTACAATGCCTCCTTGTAGCCTCCCCCAACCTGCAACCTCAAAAGCATTTACACCCCACTCTCCACCCCTCCCCAAATCCCAAAAAAATGTAAGCTACCTGCAGCTTAAGCTTCCACCCAGCACTTCTCTGACAGCAGCAGTGCTGGAAGCGTTAGCTGCGGGTGTGTGAGGGTGAGGCTGCTAGGCCTGGCAGAGCCTGTTAAAACTTATTGGGGGAGGTCAGAATTGGTCCACAGAACCACAAAGGGCTAAAGCTTATCTGGTTAACTTAAGCCAGTTACAACTGAAAGTCAGCTAAGTTAGCCGGACAATTAAAAACTGCCCCAGACCCCCACAGTTACACCTCTCTCTATATATATATCCAGCTGAATTATAGCCAGATAAAGACTTAGGGGCGGATTTTAAGAGCCCCTGCTCGCCTAAATCCGCCCAAATCTGGGCGGATTTAGGCGAGCAGGGCCCTGCGCGCCGGTAGGCCTATTTTACATAGGCCTACCGGCGCGCGCAGAGCCCCGGGACTCGCGTAAGTCCCAGGGTTTTCGGAGGGGGGCGTTGTCGGGGGCGGGACCGAGCGCAGCGCCGTTTTGGGGGCGTGTCGGGAGCGTTTCGGGGGCGGGTCCGGGGGCGTGGTTACGGCCTGGGGCGGTCTGGGGGCGTGGCCGCGCCCTCCGGACCCGCCCCCAGGTCGCGTCCCGGCGCGCTAGCGGCCCGCTGGCGCGCGGGGATTTACGCCTCCCTCTGGGAGGCGTTAAATCCCCCGACAAAGGTAAGGATGGGGTTTTAGACAGGGCCGGGCGGGTGGGTTAGGTAGGGGAAGGGAGGGGAAGGTGAGGGGAGGGAAAAGAAAGTTCCCTCCGAGGCCGCTCCGATTTCGGAGCGGCCTCGGAGGGAACGGGGGTAGGCTGCGCGGCTCGGCGCGCGCCGGCTATACGTAATTGATAGCCTTGCGCGCGCCGATCCAGGATTTTAGTGGATACGCGCGGCTCCGCGCGTAATCTACTAAAATCCCGTGTACTTTTGCTTTGCGCCTGATGCGCCAGCAAAAGTACGCCTATTCGCGCGGTCTGAAAATTACCCCTAAGTGGCTAACTAGTAAAAAAATTGCCATTTAGCTGGATAACTTGGAAGTTATCCAGCTAAATGGCTTTGCTTATTGACCTCGTTAAGAATAGAGATGGCTAAGTGGCCAATCTCCTGTTTAAAAAGAAAAACACAAAAACAAAACAGCATCAAGGGCCTGTGGCCCCATTCCCCGACCTCCATCCCAATATATCAAAAATGGGACCTGCTACTGGCACAACCCCACCACACCCTAAGCCCCTCCAAACATAGCCTAATAGGGTAAACTGTTATGGGGCCTGATTCCTCTCTCTCTCCCGCAGTGTTAAAAAAAAAAAATACTCTGGCCCCTCCTCATCCCCCTCCCACTGCACCTACATCCAGAGCAACACTCACCCTTCAATCTACCCGGCACTTGCCCAAACCTTTTCGTTGCCAGGATCGCAGTACTCTCGTCTGCTCACGGTGGCTTCCAGCATTGTTTTTGACAAAGTAATTATAAAAACATGGATGTTAATGAAGGATCATATATTTGAACATATAATTTTGTAATCATCTATTCCATTTAACTTCAAAGTCTTTCTATATGTTTTGCACATGCTATTCATGTATATTTCATCAAACAAAAATATCAGCCATGCAATAAAATTAACATGAGAAATGTCCTCAAATGTACCAAATATCCAATAATGCAAAATGAGCACATCATAATCAGATAATCCACCAAAAGTCCTGACATGTGTCAACTTTTGGCACACGTGCCTGTTTCAAAGGAATTATTTTTAGGTGGAACAGATTTGCAAAATGATGCTAGGCAAGATTTTTTTAAAAAGATAAACTGATAAGAAGAAGCAAAGCTACCACACCTGCATGAGTTATTCTGAGAGGAAAGACCACTCATGATCACATCACCCTGAGCTTTAGAAAATTAAGTGCAAGTAGACAAGAGGGCAGCATGAGAACAGAGAACTATAAGAAATGCCAGGTGCAGAATCCCAAAATGAAACAGAAAGCAGTGCAGCAAGAACAGCATCCAGTATAAAGCCAAGGCTCCAATGAGAGCTCAGAACAAGAGTGTAGCAAATGACAATCTTGGCAGCACTAGAGGAGGAGGAAATTAGACACAAGTCAGTAATAATTATGTGGGGTCTCAGAATACTATAGCAGAAGTTCATCTGAGACTGCACCAGAAATATTCTTCACTGTTCTTTCTTTTCTGAGATTCCTTGCACCTCTGGAAGGCTAATCATCTGTGTTATCTGTATGGGCCCATCACTTCCATCTGATTCTCAGACTCGTCTAGAAAGGATCAGGGGCAAAAACACCATAGATAAGAGCATAAATAAACTGAGTATAGAGCTGGGAATGTTTGTAAAAGGCATAGGTTGTTTAAGAAAACATAACTTTGGATTGCAAGGGTATGTTTCGGTCCAGATGAAATACATCTCTTGGATGCAGACCTTAACACATCAATATATTGCTGCAAATGACAGTCAAGACGCTGACGAGCTAAGGCAGTGGAGGGGAAAGGATGGAAGATAATGAGGAAATGGGTGCAAAGCATCCAGATTGACAAGAAGTCCTCAAAGTGTAGAGCTGGAGTGTGCCAATAAGAAACAGGCAGAAAGAAGTTAAGAATATCAAGGTGTAAAATCTGCACATGGCATCAAGGCAAAGCAGAACAAGGATCTGAAGGTGTAGGATGAGGGTCATAGCATTAAGGCAGAGTGGCATGGGAGATACCAATCATTCCACTGGAGCATGCAGACAACCACAGAGATGGAGGCTGACTTTTCCTGTCAAAGTGTGGCTGTACCTGGCTGATCCACCAGTCTAGTAGGATATGTTTGGCTCAGGGAGTAGGTAGGTACCCAAAGGCGCAGTACAGAGGAATTGCTAGTGGGCCATGAAATCAGTTATGGTCAAGAAGCAGTGCCGCAAATGTGCAAAAGAATGGATAGCCATGACAAGAGCAAGAAATGCTATTCAAATCCTGAGCAGTGTTTTCAGCAAGTTTGTAATGCAATTTATGCTAGAGCCTCAGTAGTAATGGTTTGAGCAAAGCATGCCATAGCTGTAAGTAACAGGTTTCAGTGGTTAGGGTTAGAAAATGGCTTGCTGTAGGTCTAAGTGACAGGCCTCATTGGTAATGATTGGAACATGGCATGGTGGGGTGATCTCAGAACAGATTTTTAAATTCCATGGTAACTTATAGCTCTTGGAGTCCTGTAGTTCTTATCATTGGTCCATACCACCTTCCTCCTAAGTTTTATCTAAATTTAAATCTTTAATCTAATCCAATTTAGCTTTTTTCATTTATTTTGCATATCCATGCACTTCCTGTTTCTGTCCTTTTAGTTAGGAATCAATGGCAACTCAATAAAAGCTCAGCCATGTATCCACAGGATCATAACCATACTCACTGTGTATCTCATAGCTCATTATCCACTGACAACAACAGCCTTTAACAATTGTACTTAGCTTTTCTGAGTAAAGCCGCCATTAGTCACAGTTGTTCGTGATACAAGTTAGTGCCAACTACTGAACTGAAATGTTTTTAAATTGCATATTTGTGCTTGATATCTATATTGTATGTCCATGGAAATACCCTGAAGCAGCTGAAAAAGCAAAATGCTGCCAGTGTCGGGATCATTAGAATGGGGCGGCACAACAGCCATTGCTGGAAATGGTTGGAACATGGCATGCCTTAGCTGTGAGTGACATGCCTCATTTGTAATGG
Source organism: Rhinatrema bivittatum (assembly GCF_901001135.1). Lineage (NCBI taxonomy): Eukaryota > Metazoa > Chordata > Amphibia > Gymnophiona > Rhinatrematidae > Rhinatrema > Rhinatrema bivittatum. Next base: position 368,029,801 of record NC_042615.1, read on the forward strand.
GGGAGGAGGAATAGCCTAGTGGTAGAGCAGTGGGTTATGAACCAGGAGACCAGCGTTTGAGTCATGCTGTCACTCCTTGTGACCTTGGACAAGTCACTTTACCCTCCATTGCCTCAGGTACCGAACTTAGATTGTAAGCCCTCTGGGGATAGGGAAATACCTACAGTACCTGAATGTAAACCGATGTGATATCAAAGATTGAAAGACAGTATATGAAATAATAAATAAATAAATGACTTGTCGTAGCTGTATGTGACAGGCCTCATTGGCAAGTTTTGGAACATGGCTTGTCATAGCTGCTGTAAGTGACAGACCTCATTATTAATGGTAGGAACATGGCATGCCATAGCTGTAAATGACAGGCCTCATTGGCAAGGTTTGGGAACATGGTGTGCCATAGCTGTGTCAGGTTTAGTGGTAATGGTTGGAGAATGGCATCCCATATCTTTAAGTGACAGGCCTTATTGGTAATGGTTGGAGCATGGCATGACAGATCTGATTGTTAATAGTTGGAAGATAGCATGTCTCAGCTGCTGTGACAGGATTCATTGGTAATAGTTGGAACATTGCATGCCTTAGCAGTGACAAGCCTCAGTGGTAATAGATGGATATGGCATTCCTTAACTGTAAGTGACAGGCTTCACCTTGATGGTTGGAACATGGCATACCAAAGTGGCTGTAGTGACAGGCCTCATTGGAATGGTTAGAACATTGCATGTTGCAGCTGTGACAGGCCTCAGTGTTAATGGTTGGAACGAAGCATGTTGTAGCTGTAAGTGACAGGTGTGATTGGTAATGGTTGGAACATAGCATGTCATATCTGTAAGTGACAGGCCTCATTTGTAATGATTGGAACATGACATGCTGTAGCTGTAAGTGACAGGCCACAATTTTAATGGTTGAAACATGGCATGCCATAGGTATAAGTGACAGGCCTCATTGGTAATGGTTGGAACATGGCATGCTGTAGTGTAAGTGACAAGATTCAGTGGTTAGGGTTGGCGTAAGCCAGGCTGATAAAGGATAAGTTATTCTTAACTGGCGGATTTTAGTAGAAGAGGCAGAGGATCCCAGTGGAGTCATGCCCCCAAACATCACACTGAGTCCTGATTCCTCTGACTTCCCCTGCCTGTTTCGCCTCAACAACTGTTGGGGTGAAGCAGGCAGGGGTGAAAAATCATGTCTCAGAGATTGCATTTGGTAAAAGGAGGCAGCGGAGTCATGCCTCTGAGATAGGGTTTGTTAAAAGGAGACAGAGGATCTCAGCAGAGTCATGTCTCGGAGATTGCATTTGGTAAAATAAGGCAGAAGATCTCAGCAGAGGCATGCCTTAGAGGTGGATTTTGGGAATAGGAAGCAAAGTAACTCAGTGGAGTCATGACTCTGATGTAGTCTTTGTTAAAAGTAGACAGAGAATCTCAGTGGAGTCATGTCTCAGAGGTTGCATTTGGTTAAAAGGAGGCAAACAATCTCAGTGGAGTCATGCCTCGTAGGTGGATTTTGGGGAATATGAGGCAGGTAACTCAGCAGAGTCATGACTACCTGGTTGCATTTGAGGAAAAGAAGGCAGAGGAGCTCAGCATTGTTATGCATCAGAGGTGGGTTTTCGGGAATAGGAAGAGGAACTCAGTGGAGTCTAGAGATGTGCTTCATTTTCATCCCGGCACGGGATATTTTGTATTTCCTGCAGTTTGGGCCTTTGATATCAGGGGACCCAAATTTCGGGTTACTGCGCACTAACCTGAAAACCAAATTTTCCCGAAATTTCGGGAAATTTTGGTTCAGTTTTTGGGTTCCCCGAACCAAGATGAATTAGGCAATTTCATTGAAATTGCCTAATTCGTCCTAAACGATTGCACATCCCTAGTGGAGTCATGCCTCAGAGGTGGATTTTGGGGAAAAGGAGGCAGAGGAACTCAGAGAAGTCATGCCTCGGAGGTAGAGTTTGTTAAAGGGAGGTACTTAGGAGCTCAGATGAGATGAGGACATAAGGAAACTTGGAACTCGGACAAACGAGGACACTTGGAAACTTGGAACTCGGAACTCAGATGAGAAGAGGACAAAGGTAGTTTGGAACTCAGATGAGACGAAGACATGAAGTGGCTTGGAACTCAGATGTAAGATGCTCAGAACAAAGGTGAAGATCAGACGTGGATTCTGGAATGTCAGGCGAGGATTCCAGATACTCCTACAAGGACTTGGAACTTGGGAAGACTCAGACGAGGGTAAGGACTCAGGATACTCGGAGACTTAGACAGGTGCTGCCCCTCAGGGCACCCTATACAGTCAGTGTGGGCTGGTCATGGACCACCTTGTCTCATGGCATGCCCTACACAACCTAAAGAGGCTGGTTGCGGACCACTCGGAGTGCGGGGCGAGCACAAGGCTGAGGATCAGGATGAAGGAAGGAATCCGGGCAGTGCTCGAAGACAAATCCTGCTGGAAGAGGACTCCAGCCACCAGGAAATGGACACCGGATAGGAACATATTTACTCCCAGGAAATGGTCAGCTGGAGACCAGGCCTGGGGCGAGTGAGCTGAACCCATAACTTGAGGACAGACAGAACTTCAGGATCGGAACCTGACAGAGGGCATCAGAAGTGAGACTTGGACATTAGGTTTGGAATGTAGGACATTGGAGATGAATGAACACCATTACCTCATGACATCAGGACATCTATAGCATCTGGACATCAGAGGACTTCTAGACAGGAAGACCACAGGGATGACTGGAACATGACAGATGAAGACATCAGAAGACAGAGCCATCTGTCCTCTGATGTCTGACATTCAAGGGAATGTCAGGACGTCTAGACATGGAGACACGTGGACATCAGGACATCTGGAGACATGGACATCAGCACAACTGGAGATGTGGACATCAGGACATCTGGAGACATGGATATCAGGGCATCTGGACATCTGGAGACATGAAGACATCGGGACATCTGAAGACAAGATGATGGGATCTGTCAAGAGAACGGACATGGAATGAAGAAGGCAACGGAGGTTCAGGAACAATGGATGAAGACAAGGAGGACCAACGAGGAACAGAGTGCCTCGAAGAAGTAAAGAGGGATCATGGAGGACTCCTGGAATGAAGAGCTGGAACTGAAGATCCAGGAGAGGCCCGACTCCATGACCAACTCCTTGCGAAGGCAAAGACTGAATGAGGCTGAGCCCTTTTGTAGGACTGAAGAGGAAATGCCTGGATGACATCTCAAGGAGGAGCCAGAAAGGCTGGCCCTTTAAATCCTGAGAAGAGGTGCAGCCCCAAACCTAAGGAGGCAGGACCTTGGAGAGCATTGTCCTGCCTCACAGGAAGAAGCAGGTCTGATGTTGGTGGCTCCCTACCATGAAGAAGGCTGAAGATGACTGTGGCTTCCTGCAACAAGAAGAGGAGCTTCGGGGTGGCCTCTGGGCCGTGAAAAAGGACCCAGACGATGGCGGCCTCCAGGACACAGAAGAGGAAGGCTTCGGCAGTGGCCTCCAGGACACGGGAGGAAGGAACTTCGGTTGCGGCCTAGCTGCACAGAAGAATGCAGGAGTGGCCCCAGGCCATGAAGAGGGAAGCAGCGGCGCTTGACGGCGGCCTCTGGGCCACAGAGAGAAAGGCTTCGGCAGCAGCCTCCTGGCCATGAAGAGGGATAGCGGCAGCGTCCAGGCCGCGAGGAGACGGCACTGACGGTGGTGGCTTGAGCCGCGAAGAGTGGAAACTTCGGCGGTGGCTTCCTGGCCACAGAGGAATGGCGGTCGGTGGCAATGGCTCCAGCGATGTCGGAATGGCAGCGGCAGTGGCCTCCAGGCAGCAATGGAGGTGAGAGGCTGCTTGTGAGATTAGCTCACAAGCAGAATCGTAACAGCACCCACTCCTCAAAAGACCCACTTCCCAAGTCTGTTTCTACAACAGAGAAGGGTCGATGAACTGAAGCTAAAACTTCTTGATGGAGAATTAATGAGATGCAGAATTCAAGGCTGGAAGACATGGAGGTGAAGACATGGAAGATCGGGGGGCTACGTGCGCATGTTATACAATCGGGCGTACATTTGTGCGTGCTGTCAATAATACAAGCATTCACTAGTTACTCAAACAATAACATCCAAACTAATTTTCAGTGCCGGGTTGTGCGCACAAATGTATGCCCACATGTACCTCTTAAAATCCGGCCCAGTGTGTGCTATTTGAAAATAGTGCATTTTATTTGTAAATAGCATATACTAGTTTCCAAAATGAAAAGCAAGGAAAAAAAAAAACAAGTATCAGACTCCAGCAGTCTCCAAAGACCCCTATTCCACCTCTCAGCCACCATTGAAGGCAGCCAAAGTTCCCCTAAAAAGTAATATTAGCAACAAAAACCCTTTCCCATGTCCCACCTCCTGGTTGCCAGCCCCCATCTCACCCACCTAGCTTACCTTTCCAACCCACCTCAGACTTATCAAAATCATCCTGGTTGTCTAGACGGGACCCAGGAGCTACCCCTCCACTCCCAGATCCAGTGGCTGCCATTTTAAAAAAATGGCACCAGCCATCCTTTGCCCCTATCATGTGACAGGTGCTACCACTGCCATTGGGTAGCCACTGTCACATGCTAGGTAGGTGCAAAGGACTGGTGCTATTTTTGAACAGGTCAGCTGCCAGGCTGCTGAGGAGTTGCTCTCAGGCTCTCACTAGACCACCATGATTTTGTTAAGTCTGGGGGTGAGTCAGAAGGGTGAGCTAAGGGGGGGGGGATGATATGGGGCTGACAGCTGTGGGGAGGGGGGGGGGGGTATTTTTCAAACAAAACCGAGAGGTTAGACATTGGAAAGGGACATGAGAATTGAGTTTTTTTTCTGCTAGTACTTTCTTTTGGAGGAACTTTAGCTGCCTCCAAAGGTGGAAAAGGTGGAACACAGGGTCTCTTGAGTCTTTCAGATTACTATTTTTGTCTAAGGAACTAGTCTGCACCATTTGTAAACAGCGCACATATAAAAATGATAGAAAATAAAACAATATTTCATGTTTTTTCTATCATTTAGTTTAGAAAATGACTTGAAACAACATAGACACTAAGGTTCACTTTGCTTATGTCATTTCAAAATATATCGTAAAGGGGTGTATCTTAAATAATTTAGTGCTATTACCACACTCCTACTAGTTGTTTGAATAATATATTAGTAACCCAGCATCAGTTAGTTTCTACTAGTACCATAAGGTGTAATCTACCACCTCTTGCCACGTGATGGAATTCAAGTGGTATCAGTCATAGAATCATAGAAATGATGAAACATAGAAATGACGGCAGAAGAAGACCAAACGGCCCATCCAGTCTGCCCAGCAAGCCATGCTTGCTGGGCAGACTGGATGGGCCGTTTTTTCTCATTCTTGTTACGCCTGGCCTTTAGTACCCCTTACTTCCATTTCTCCTCCACCCCACCATCAATGTAGAAAGCAGTGCCGGAACCGCATCCAAGTGAATATCTAGCTTAATTAGGAGTAGTAACCGCAGCAATAAGCAGGGTACACCCATGCCTTTGTCCACTCAGACTATGTAATTCAGACCTTGTTGGTTGTTGTCCATATACAGATCCTCTTTTCCACATTCCCCCTGCCATTGAAGCAGAGAGCTATGCGTTGAAATTGAAGTATTAGTCTTTCTCCTCTGCCGTTGAAGCAGAGAGCTATTCTAGATATATATTGAAAGTAAAGTATTGGCTTATTTGGTTTTGGGGAAGTAACCGCCGTAACAAGCAAGCTACACCTCGCTTTTTTGTGAATGCAAATCCTTTTTTTTTTCCCCCACATTTCCTCTTGCTGTTGAAGCCTAGAGCAATGATGGAGTCTCATTAACCGTGTGTATGTACATTGAACAAGGGTATTATCTTCAGGTAGTAGCGCTCATTCTCGCGAGCCACATTAACAATCAACAAATATTGAACAAGCCTAATAATTGGCAATACCTATAGCCTAGTCCTCACCGGTAATTTTACATACTCTTACCCACCCCTCTGCTTTTTTTTTTTTTTGGAGATGGCAGCCCTCCATCCTTCCGCTCCGTGAAGGTGGTATACCATTGGCATCCCGCTCCGTGAATGCCACTCCAGCCTTCTGCTCCGTGAAGGTGGAACACCGACCACTGGCATCCCACTCCGTGAATGCCTCTGTGGCTACTGCCGCTCCGTGCAGTGTTCTTCCGCCTCCTCCCACCCCTGGCCTTGCGGGCCCCGGTTATTGATCCCTGTGTCCGCTACTTTTTGTGGCTGTGACAACTCCCCCCCCCCCCCCCCCCACAACAAGACCTTTAATTTGGGCTTCAAGGGCTGCTGCTTCTCCCTTTTACTGTAACAGGTCTAAGGCGATCTCTAGCTCAGCCTTTCTGCACACTTCGGCGGTGGCTGTGGCGGCAGCTGTGGCAGCAGCGGCTTCCTTTTGTTCTTCTATTCTGAGCCCTTCTATCTTGAGGGCTGCTGCTTGTTCGGCATACTGTATGCGAACCACCCCCTCTTCATTCACGTCCTCTAGATTTGATGGATCCACAGTGTTTATCCCTTGCCCCTTTGAAGTCCTTCACAGTTTGGTCTTTACTACTTCCTCTGGAAGGGCATTCCAGGCATCCACCACTCTCTCCGTGAAGAAATACTTCCTGACATTGGTTCTTAGTCTTCCTCCCTGGAGCCTCAGCTCGTGACCTCTGGTTCTGCTGATTTTTTTCTGACGGAAAAGGTTTGTCGTTGTCTTTGGATCGTTAAAGCCTTTCAAGTATCTGAAAGTCTGAATCATATCACCCCTGTTCCTCCTTTCTTCCAGGGTGTACATATTTAGATTCTTCAATCTTTCCTCGTATGTCATTCGATGAAGACCCTCCACCTTTTTGGTCACCCTTCTCTGGACCGCCTCCGTCTTGTCTCTGTCTCTTTGGAGATACGGTCTCCAGAACTGAACACAGTATTCCAGGTGAGGCCTCACCAAGGACCTGTACAAGGGGATAATCACTTCCCTTTTCTTACTCGATATTCCTCTCTCTATGCAGCCCAGCGTTCTTCTGGCTTTAGCTATCGCCTTGTCACATTGTTTCGCCGACTTCAGATCATTAGACACTATCACCCCAAGGTCTTTCTCCTGCTCCGTGCACATTAGCCCTTCTCCCCCCATCAAATACAGTTCATTCAGATTTCCCCTCCCCAATGCCAAGAAGTGCATGACTCTGCACTTCTTGGCATTGAATCTCAGCTGCCATATCTTCAACCACTTTTTCAGCTTCCTTAAATCCCGTCTCATTCTCTCCACTCCTTCCAGCGTGTCTACTCTGTTGCAGATCTTAGTGTCATCCGCAAAAAGACAAACCTTACCTTCTATCCCGTCCGCAATGTCGCTCACAAAGATATTGAACAGGACCGGTCCCAACACCGATCCCTGCGGTACACCGCTTAAAACTGCTCTCTCTTCAGAGAGAGTTCCATTTACCATCACGCATTGTCTTCTGTCCGTCAACCAGTTTGCAATCCAGGCCACCACCTCGGCACTCACTCCTAAGCTTTTTATTTTATTCACCAGTCTCCTGTGCGGGACCATATCAAAAGCTTTGCTGAAATCCAAGTAGATGACATCGAGCACTCTTCCTTGATCCAATTCCTTGGTTACCCTGTCAAAAAAGTCAATCAGATTTGTCTGACAGGATCTTCCCCTGGTGAATCCATGCTGCCTCTGGTCCATCAATTCTCCCGACTGTAGATAGTTCACTATTCTCTCTTTCAACAGTGACTCCATTACTTTTCCCACCACCGAAGTGAGGCTAACAGGACTGTAGTTACCAGCCTCTTCTCTGTTCCCACTCTTGTGAAGCGGGACCACAACCGCTCTTCTCCAATCACTCGGCACCACTCCTGTTTCTAGGGATCTATTGAACAGGTCACACAGCGGACCCACCAGCACATCTCTGAGCTCCCTCAGTATCCTGGGATGAACCTCATCAGGCCCCATGGGTTTGTCCACTTTCAGTTTCTCCAGCTCTTCCCATACATTTTCTACTTTAAATGGAGTTACATCTACTCCACTCCCCTCCAGTTTCTTGTTAACTAGGGATGGTCCTTCTCCAGGGTCTTCCTTAGTGAACACAGAACAGAAGTATTCATTTAATATTTCTGCCATTTCTTCATCTCTCTCCACACATTGATCCTTTCCAGTTTTCAATTTCACTATACCACTTTGAACTTTTCTCTTTTCACTTATGTATCTGAAAAATGTTTTGTCACCTCTCTTTACCTCCTTGGCAATCCTCTCTTCTGGTTGACTTTTTGCTGTCTTGATTAATTTCTTCATCTCCCTCAGTTCTACCAGATATTCTTCTTTGTGCTCTTCCCTTTGGGATCTTTTATATTTCTTGAACACTGTTCTTTTAGCCTTTATTTTGTCAGCCACCTCCTTTGAGAACCAGATAGGTTTCTTTTGTATTTTGCTTTTCTTTACTTTTCTAACATATAGATTAGTTGCCTTGGTAATTGCTCCTTTTAGATTGGTCCACTGTTGATCCACATCTCTCTCATTTTCCCAGCCTTTTAGTTCTTCCTCCAGGTACTTCCCCATTTCATCAAAGTACGTGTTTTTGAACTGCAAAACTCGGGTCTTTGTGCTTCTTTTCCGTATCCTTTTTGTAATATTAAACCATACCGTTTGATGATCACTGGTGCTGAGGTGGGCACCCACCTGAACATCAGAGACAACATCTCCATTAGTGAGCACTAAGTCGAGTATAGCTCCTTCTCTCGTGGGTTCCATAACCATTTGTTTGAACAAAGCTACTTGCAGGGCATCCACTATTTCTCTACTATTATTAGATTCTGCAGATGGGATTCTCCAGTCTACATCTGGCATATTAAAGTCTCCAACGATCACCACTTCTTCCTTCTTTCCCATCTTTTGGATGTCTTCAACCAGATCTCTGTTCAGCTCTTCTTTTTGGTTTGGAGGCCTGTAAACCACTCCATTAAAAATGGATGTCCCATCTTTTTTTAGGTCGGCCCATAGTGCTTCTTCGTTGCCCCATCTTCCTTGCAGCTCAGATGCTTGGATATTGTTTCTAACATAAAGAGCCAGTCCTCCCCCTTTCCTATCCTCTCTGTCTTTCCTTAACAAGTTATAGCCTGGTATTGCTGTATCCCAGTCATGAGATTCTGTAAACCACATTTCTGTGACAGCAACAAGGTCCAAGTCCGCCTCCACCATAAGGGCTTGCAGATCTGGGATTTTATTGCCCAAACTACGAGCATTTGTGCTCATAGCTTTCCAGCTTTCTTCGTTCAGTTTACTGCTGTTCCTGGACTCCTCTTGTGACCTCATTTGCTGGGTCACTGTGCCTAACTAACAAATCAAAGGATGAGAAGTAATATGATCTTAAGAGCAATGATTACATGGAGCAAGGATTAGCAAACAGTAAGCATTAACTAATGATATGATTGTTTGAATGAATGCATGTATGTTTTTATTTTATTCTGTAATTTATTATTTTAAAACTTTAAGAAAGTAAGAGTGGAAATACAGTCATTGGAGATGTCGTTTGTTATTAGTTTGATATTGTAAAATTGTAAACCGTTATGGTGGTTGTATCCAAATAGCGGTACGTAAATGTTTTCAAATAAATAAATACATCAAATTAATTAATTAATTATATTTGCAAAAAGGTCTTTCTACAAAAAGGTCATGTAAACTTACCTTAAAAATTTGCATTCACAAATCGCGTTAACGGCTGTTAGAGCGATTTGCGGAATTATCTCCCGCGGTAACTCCTTGGAAAATGACCCCCTTTGTCAAATGCCTTCTGAAAATCCAAGTTCACTACATCTACAGGTTCATCTTTATCCACATGTTTATTAACTCCTTCAAAAAAGTGAAGCAGATTTTTGAGGCAAGACTTGCCTTGGGTAAAGCAATGCTGACTTTGTTCCATGAAATCATGTCTTTCTATATGTTCTGTGATTTTGATGTTTAGAATACTTTCCACTAGAGATGTGAATCAGAACCAGAATCAGTTTGGTTCCGGTTCCTGTGTGTCTGAGAGTCAGACAGCATGTGGGAGTAAGAGAGAGCCTGTGTGTGTGAGAGTCAGACAGCATGTGCAAGAGAGAGACTGTGTATGAATGATTGTATGAGAGAGAGCATGTGACAGTGAGAGCCTGTGCTTGAGCAAGACAGCATGTGGGAGTGAGAGAGAGCCTGGGTGTGTGAGAGTCAGACAGCATGTGCAAGAGAGAGACTGTGTATGGATGATTGTATGAGAGAGAGCATGTGAGAGTGAGAGCCTGTGTGTGTGTGTGTGTTAGAGAAAGTATGTGAGAATGAGAACCTGACTGTGTGTTTGAGGGAAGAAGATAGATGGAGAGAAAAGAAATAGAAAAAAAGACAATATGAAAGGAACTGGCAAAAAAATAAGAAAGGGAAGGTGGGAAAAAAAAAAAGCCTGTCACCAACCAATTAGAAAACTAAGATCCGACAGTAAAGGTAAAAAAAAAAAATACTTTTTAGTGATTGGCACATGTAATCTTTGGGAATGTGCAAGAATAGCACTTTCTCAATGCGGATCTCACAATGTACGAGATCAGCATGGAGAAAGTGGAAGCCCACGGGGCCTGCACAGAGGAGGCAGCAGAATGGGCTTCAGTGTTTGTAGCAGCAATTGGCACCTCCCCAATAGCCATGTGGCAGCAGTGACAGTGACAGCAGAGGAATGAGAGAGGTTCCAAGGTTGTTGGCAAAAGAAAGAGAGGGGGGTCTGCCTTTAGTGTGTGCATGTGTATGAATGGGACTCTGCCTGGGGGTGTATGTGTGTGAATGCATGGGTGCTGCCTGGGGGTCTGTGTGTGTGAGAATGAATGTGTGCATGCCTGGGGGATGGGAAGGGAGTGGTGTGAAAATGAATGGGAACCTGCCTGGGGTTCAGTGTGTGTGTGTGAAAATGACTGGGAGCTTGCCTGGGTGTGTGTGTGTATGTTTGTGTGTATGTGTGAGAGCATGAGTGTGTATGAGAAAATCCAAGGGAGTAAGAGTTTGTGTGTGGAGGGGGAGAGAGTGTCAGTGTCAGTGAGAGCGAAAGGTTATGGTGGATATAAGAGCATGAATGTTTATGTATGTGACTGTGTATGTGTGAGAGACAATGGACATGTGAGTATGTGTGAAAGAGAGAGGATAACCTCCTAATCCTCGACAATATCAGGGTGACTGGAAATCAAGAGCTCCCACAGAAGGGGACAGCAGGGGCTTTTTAAAATCTTTATTAGTTTTAATTATTGAATATTATTTGATGTCTGCTCTTTTTGAAATATTTTATTGGTGTTATATACAAATTTTTGAAAATTTCCCTGAATTAAATTACTGGAGGTTCTATTCATCAGCAGTTTTGAAATATATATATTTTAGTATGATTTTCCTATTGTGATGTTTTATAGTTCTTGATTTTATTATTTGATGTTTATGAGGAATGATGGTATTTTCTGTTTTTCCATTCCTGCATTACATACAGTCTAACTTGTTGTGATTTCTAGTTCGGTTTGTCTGTGCATATTTTATGGTCCCTTTATTCTGTATTTGGTGACTCACCAAATTGTATGTGTAATTGGGTACCCATGGGCCAGTATGGAGAAAAATTCCCCGGGCCACTATTTTCCCACAATCCGCCCTTGGAACCATCCTGAAAAAAAAATTGAAATATCTGTAAAATAAAAATGATGCACAAAGAATCAAACTAATAAAAAACAAACATAAATCAGCTTAATATCTTTAACTACTTTGTTGAAGTGAAGAAAAAAATACTTATCTGATAATATAAAAACTTTGAATTGAAGAACTGGTTAAAAAAAACCAGAATTTTCATTAGTTTAATTATTTGCAATGTTTAATATGTTTGTTTAAACATTATATATTTGTTATTAACAAATCTGTTGGTAATAATAAAATTTAAAATTAGAGATAAAAAAAAATAAATTATCGTTTCTTCTTATATTATTATATTTTTCCTGCTTTTCCTCCCTATTTCCAGGAGACTAGACTAGGTAGCTTTTGTGCATAATTACATTAAACTCAGTGTGAAAGAGGTCTTCTGGTATGGTCCCTTTGAAAACACCTTGTCCCTATTTCTTCTCTTTCCCCTTTAACTTTGAAAACCACTGTGGGAAGAATTCCAATCAGAGGGCAGTTTATGCTAAAAAAAAAAGGTTTCACTGGGGCTGTATCGATGACTCAGTGCAGAATACTGCCATAAGGAAGTGTGATCCCAGCTCAGAGTGTTTGCTGAACTTTTCAGGGGACACACTCAGTTTCGGGGCTAAGTTACAATTCTACAGTCACCCAGTCCTTTTGCCCTGGGGTATGGGATCTTTTCTAATGGGGAAAAGGCTATCTTTCAAGGGCCAAGGCATATAGATGGAACCCTTTCCTAGTGTGTTAATATCACTAAAAAGAACAGGCTAAACTCACTGATGAGATGTTCCAAATGAAAAGTTTATTTTGATTGGTTCAAAATAATTAATTTGCATCAATAAAGCCATTCCCAGTTACATCCCTGTTCATACTGTTCTCTTGGTTCAAATAGTTCCTCTCTATATATATATCCTCTTCTCTGTGGAGGTGTTCTTCAGTATTGGTTCCTGAGTTTTGCTTACCCTCCATGGAAATATAAGTGTCCCAGGTAGGCTGGGGTATCCTACGTGTAGAGGGATATCTTGAGCTCCTAATCTTGAAGAATCTTCCTAGGGTAAAAAATCTTGTAGGGGTCTCCAGAAGTCATTATTCTCCAACCTCAATCTCCTCTCCCATTGCTCCATGGGACTTCATTGTATGAAAAGCCTTTAGGCTTTGGAAAAATTAGAATGTTCTCTTTCCCAGTCAATGGATAAGGAAGGGTGGCTCAAAAACTTCCTTCCACTCAGAAGAATTGGGTTTGGTTTCTGGGTTACATTTTCTTCATTCCAGACTGGCCGGCCTGGGGAGGCTGCGGCGGTAGTTTCACAGGTGCTGGAGGAGTAGAGTCCAATGTTCTCTCTAATTTGTTGTGGCTGTGTGTGCAAAATATTTCTTATTTGTAACACAGTATATAAATATGTACACACTGTTCTTTGAAAAACCATTTTATTTTCCTTTTCTTCTGCATACTGTTTTCCTGTGTGAACTTATTTTACAACCTATGGGGCAGATTTTAAAAAAGTACGTGCGCAAACAAAAGTACGCTGGATTTTAAAAGATACGGGCATAGCCGCTCGTATCTTTTAAAATCCGGGGTCGGCATGTGCAAGGCTGCGTGCCGAGCTGCACAGCCTGCCTCCGTTCCCTCCGAGGCTGCTCCAAAATCTGACCGGTTTTGGAGGGAACTTTCTTTCTGGTGCCCCCCACCTTCCCTTTCCTTCCCCTAATTAACACACCCCCGGCCCTAACTAATTCCCCCCCACCTTTATTTCAAAAGTTACGCCTGCCCGAGCAGGCGTAACTTGCGTGCACCAGCGCGCCATATTCCGGTCTGGGGGCTGATCCAGAGGCCATGTCCATGCCCCCAGAATGCCCTTTGGCCGGAACCATGCCTGCGGCCCCACCCCCAGAACACCCCCCGATGATGTGCCGGCCGCGACACGCCCCCGACACGCCCCCCAGGAAAGCCCCAGGACTTACGCACGCCCCGGGGCTTGCGTGCGCCGCCGAGCCTATGCAAAATAGGCTCAGCGTGCGCAGGGGGTGGAAGGGGCAGCTTTTTGGGGGTTACATGCGTATCTTATGCGCGTACCCCTTTGAAAATCTGCCCCTATGTGAATGTGTGTATGTGCCCAGCTTACACAGAACATAGATGGAGTCTCAGTCATTAGTTACTTAGTGGCTAGACTTAGGTTCCATATTAGCCAGGTTCCTGAAGGAGCTGCATTAACAATGATTGGGATCCTCCAGGTCCTTGTCTGCTGTTTTCCTTCATACCAGTTCACAATATGCTTCAGAATGCACCACAGCAGGAATGTCAGGTGCCACATGCTTTCTTTTATAGTGTTTTCCATTAGTTGTGGGCCAGAAGTGGATGTTGAGAGTCCTATCCTGGTGTGTAACTTCTTCACCACTCAGCGCAAGGTATGTGAGATAAGAATAATGACTAGTTATTGCTGTGTCATACACATGGAATTGACTTTCTGAATTGGTGCAATATGCTCCTTCTCTGGCCTTATTCAAATTCAAGCTAAAACCCCACATTTTTAAAACTGCTTTTAATTATAATGCCAGGATTCCCCTGATCACGGCCTTGCTGATTTTAACCATTTTCTTATTAAATGAAACACCCAAAGTTTCTTTTTACTCTGTATGTTTATTTTGACTAGATAGTAAGATCTATGGAGAAAGAATTGTCTCTTATGTATGTCTGTACAGCGCTATAGGAATTTGACACTCTTCTGGGTATTTTAATAATCTGGTGCCTTGAGAGGGAGCAACAGTCTAGAAGAAATACAGCTACTTAGATTCTCAGTGACTGTGATGGGGAACAGAACGCATGAGTGCTAGTTCACTCATCTAGAGGGAAGAGATATAAGGTCTCTAAAGCAACTTTAATGCCACACTTGAAGCGCCTCTAGGGGAGCTCCAGGTACATCAGACCCTACTGCTATTCAAAATAATACTTGCCACACAGAAAGGGGCGGGTTTTCAAAGGCCCGCACGCGCCGGCGCGCCTATTTTGCATAGGCCGCCGGCGCGCATAAAGCCCCGGGACGCGCGTAAGTCCCGGGGCTTCCTGTCGGGGGCGTGTCGGGGGCGTGTCGAGATGACGTGCCGTTTAGGGGGCGGGGTGCGGCGTTTCGGGGTCGGTAACATGGGCGTGGTTTCGGCCTGGGGGCGTTCCGGGGGCGTGACCGCGGCCTCCTGAACAGCCCCCGGGACCGGACCACGGAGCGGGACACCCGGCCGACGCACGCAAAGTTACGCCTGCTTTCAGCAGGCGTAACTTTGCCAACAAAGGTAAGGAGGGGGGGTTTAGATAGGGCCGGGGGGGTGGGTTAGGTAGGGGAAGGGAGGGGAAGGTGCGGGGAGGGTGAAGGAAAGTTCCCTCTGAGGCCGCTCTGAAATCGGAGCGGCCTTGGAGGGAACGGAGGCAGGCTGCGCGGCTCAGCGCGCAGGCTGCCGATTTTGCGCAGCCTTGCACGCACCGACCCCAGATTTTATAAGATACGTGCGGCTACGCGCGTATCTTATAAAATCAGGCGTACTTTTGTTCGCGCCTGCTGTGAGGAACAAAAGTACGCGCTCGCGCAACTTTTTAAAATCTGCCCCAAAGGTTTTATTGAACACTTTTACTTTTAAGGCATGACAAAGAAAAAAACTTTGCAGGCATGCATGGTCAACACAGCAGCAGACAGAAAAGTGAATAAGAATGCAGTAACTAGCTACTTTGGTAATACAACACTTGATACTATGACATACACCAGATAAATAGGCATAATTCAATAGGGTTTTGTCCTGCCTAACAACCAGTCCTAAACAAGAACTCAGGGAGAAGAAAGACAAACTTGGCTCCCTCCAAAGTTCTCTCATTTGAAATAGTAAGGTCCTACTGTATTAGAGTCCTTGATTTTACAAAACATTGTCAAGTTTCCGTGTACATGCTATTGTAACAAGTGATTAGAGATCTCTTACAAATACTGTTTAGCTTACTTACCTATAAAAAGAATTGAGCCGGTATTGGTCTCTGAGAGGCGGAGGTGGAATTTGAATTAAGATTGTGTAATAGGGATTTGAATCGTTTTTCTAACGAATTGAAATATCGTATGATATTTCTAAATTCGTTAAAAATCGGTTAAAAGAAGGAAACGATCAATTTTACCCCCAATTTTTTGTAAAAATTGTTTTTAAGGTTAGTGCGCACTAACGAAAAACCGTTTATTTTTGTTACTTTTTGTTATTTTTTGCTATTTTTGTTAGTACGCATTAACCCGAAAAACGATTTTTCACTAAAAAAAAACAAAACGGGGAAATGCAGGAAAATGATTTTTTTCCCACGGCCAGACGATCCCGATAGCGGGAACGATTGGGCACCCAATTCACATCCCTATTGTGTAATATCCAAGTCCTGTATGTAAACTTAAAAGCCCCTCCTTTACTTTTGTTAGAATTTTAGCCCAGCAGTAATTGTTCATTCGATGTCCTGAATGGTTTCAAAATCCTTGAGATTTTACTTTCTTTCTAGAACAGAACAGTTAACTTAGGGCTTCCCAGGTTAAGACTTCTGCCCTAAAACAGGAAGGGTCTCCAACAGGTAATCCTCTTTGAAAACCTAAGGATCATGTGGCAGTGGATACAATAATAAGAAAGCAGTCTATATCAACTGGAGATGTTTAGAACCACCACATTAATGCTCCCTATGGATTAAGCCCTTTCATTTAACTTTTTAGAGGATTTCAGTGGGGCAAAGCCTCTCAGGAACAATAGCAGCTGCATTTCTCCAATTAGCTGGCTTCCACACTTGTCTCTGCAAGAGTGTCAGGAAACAGTAGAGGACTCAGGACGATATTCAAGACACATAGTAAATGGAATGGCTGTTCCCTCTTCCATTTTCCAGCAAAAGAGAGCCTCTCTTCCTCTGCCAACAGCCTCTATCAGTTTCTCCCAATGGCTTCTATCTGAAGAGAAAAAAAACCCACAGGGAAACATTAGGCAAGAAGTGAAAATCCTAGTGGTGCTTGCACAGCAGACAGGCTCTCATTGGTCAATAGAGTCAGCTGGGTCCTAATGAAAACAGAGGAGGCATTACATCACCAGTTCCTGAGTAAATTAAATTAACCCAGTGTGTGCTGGTTCTCTTTTGTCTTGGATCAGACATATGTTTTAAGCAGTCACAGTACTTTCAAACATTCAGCAGCTACATTTAGGTAGACAGGGTACAAAAAAACTGTTTTAATGCCTGGCATCCTAAAACCTGATGAGGCACAGGGTCCTTTATTTACAGTCCATAAAGGAATATAATTTTGGGTCTTGCATGGTGCATGTAGAGGTTAAGCTCCTGATAATGGCTAAGTGGAAATCAGCATTTTATACCTCCCCCCCTACAGAAATGATTAGTAGTAGTAATTCCATCTGAAACCTTCACAGTGAAGAGAAAATTTAGTAGTAAGGACATGAAGAGTCAACATCTCACTTTGTGAATATTTTGTCAAAAAAAGAAATTTTGTTTGATTTCTACATATGGAGCATGTTTACCTCTTTTTTTCATAGGCACAGATAAAGTAAGCATGAGAGAGGTTGTGCAGTTATGGGAGTGAGTGAGAAAGACACAGAATGAGAGAGAGAGAGAAAGAAACTCATGACTCTAATTTAAACTATCTCAACCGGTACATACACCTGAAATAATTTTTCTTCTGATGATGAGGTCCCTAGGCATGATAGAATGAATGCAGAATGAAACAATGACTGATTCGCCATACTCTAGAATTCATTTCCCCCTGTTTTGGGATTATTCATTTTAAATGTTGCCCCTTGGCTGATTAGCCCCGTTAATTTCATTTGAAGGCATTTTTTAAATACTTAAATATGCTGTTGTGAAGAGAAATTGGGGATTTCCTTCTTGTTATGTTTCTCCCATGTGTGTGCTTTATCATGAATCATGGTGGCAGTTGTTGTTGCACATGTACAGAACAGAAAAACTAGACATGCTTATGGGAGAGGAGTGGTGGTAAGGGGTAAGGTAGTATCACACTGGCTGAAGATACAGCACACTGTCTTGTAAAAAAATGAATGCTTTAAGTGTAATTTTATTATGGTCCTCATAGGTGGCAGTAGCAGCACACAGGACTCATATTGATAAAACATTTGTCAGTGCACATCTGAGGCCACTGACCACAGTGGCCTACTTTATACCAGATCAGACTGGGGAGACATTATCAAAATCAGAAAAAAATTATTTCCCTCCCCTCACCTATAAATCCACACTGTGTATGCATTAAATCCATGCCACATACTGGGTGAGAATGCAGATCTTTGACCACTGACTGCAGTGACCTCCACTGCATCAAAACACACAGGTGTTTTTTTTATCATCAAAATCACCAGAAATAAATTATCAAAATTCATTCAGCATGTGTGTACTGTGTAAGACACTGAGCATAAGCAAAGGTCAATGTGGTTCAGTGACCGCCGACCAGTGACCAAATCACCAGAGACAGTACATGAAATAGTCAAGCCTACTAGTCTAATCTCAGCCTGAAGGACTTGCTTACTGGCCCGAAAAATCTTGTCCCTTTTCCTCTCCCTCCAGGCAGGTAAGTCTTACCTACTTATATTATCTCAGGATGAACAGAAACAGACTGAATGGTGGAGTTGCACTGGTGAAAGCACTGCTTAATGGCAATGAACAATTTACTCAGAAAAGTGCATATTCAAAGAGCCAATGAGTCTTTACATTGTACAGGTAAAGTTACCTGTACAACTTTATATGGTTATTCAGCCAGACTTATCTGGATAACTTTATCCAGATAATATTAGAATGGTCTTTCTCTCTAACCAGACTTTCCTGAGTAACTTTAGCCAGACATCAGTGAATATCAGCACTGATTGACTAAAGCTTTGCTATCCCACGGGAATGCCTCCATCCTTGCCTCTATGTATGTATGAAAATTGTATGCAGGCAACAATTTGCCTGCATAAAATGTATCCACTTAGCAGGGGAAGGAGGTGTTGCGGATCGTGCCCTCAGGCCCTATTAGGAGCTAGGAGGCAGGGTCCCATCTAAGGTAGGATGTGAGCCCTTGGGTCACGGCGCGGCTCAGGGAGGAGCCCCAAGACACACCGCGAGAGGTGAGCAGGTACGAGCATGGGTGGAGTAGGAGCAAGGCTGGACAGAAGACAAGGTGAGGATTATCTGGAACAGGACAAGGCAGGCTCAGCCCTCCACTGGACCTACACGCACCAATGAGATCCAGCAATGCAATGCTGGTCTCGAGAGTAGCTCTCCAGCCACTCGATAGCCCTTCTGGACCCGCCGCATGGGAATGACGAGTGCATGAGGCCAGATGGAGGCTGAGGGCAGGAACATGAAGACTCAAAGACTCAGGATATTTGAAGGATTCAAACGAAGACTTCGATACTCAGGAGACTCAGATGAAGACTGGGATACTCGGACAAGGACTCAGGATACTCAGAAGACTCGAACAAGGATTCAGGATGCTCAGAAGACTTGGACAAGGATTCAGGGTGCTCGGAAGTTTCAGGCAAGGATTCAAGAGTCAGGGGAAAGTACTGGGTGAGAACTGCATCGCAGCGTGCCCTATACAGCCGCCCATGGCTGGTTGCGGACCACACTGTATGTGAAGCAGACTCCAGGCAAAGAAGTGGAACTTGAGACTGGAACATGATGAACATTCAGTAGAAGCCTGTACCGGGATGCGCCCTACACAGCCGCCTATGGCTGGTCATGGACCACGGTGGAGCAGAGCAGGTTCTGGCAGAGTCTTAGGCATGGATTGATGCAGGCACAAGGGGACTCTGAAAACCGGGACACAATTCAAGACTCAGGACACTCAGAAGCAAGGCATTAAAAACAGGAGGCTTGCGCTGCAGATGAGAAGAAGGCCTTGTACCATGAAGCGCCCTACACAGTCTCCCCAAGGCTGATCACGGACTATGACATGGCACGCCAAGAGAGGTGGACAGACAAGGGACCTGGGAACTGGATGAAGAGCTGAAGATGAAGCGGACAAAGTCAAGACAGGAACATTGGACATCAGGAACATGAGACATGGCAGCTCAGGACACGGACATCAGGACATCTGGACACGGAACATCTGGAACATCAGGAACAGAAAACAGGTGATGAGGGAGCTCCAACAAGGGACGAGACCAGGGGCATCTTGGAAACAAAGTTCAGGAACATGAAGAACACGGAACGAAGATCCATCAAGGCACAGGTAGAGCAAGGAAGACCACAGATGCTGTGAAGACTGAATCCGAAGGCCATGAGGAACAGCAGCAAGGCCCGTTTATAGGGCTGATCCAGGAACAGGTTGATGACTTCATTCGTTGGGGCTGCGGGGCTTTTCCCGCTGCTGGCCCTTTAAATATTGGAGAGAGGCGCACCTGTGCCTATCCAGAAGCAGGAAGTGGAGATGCATTAGCGGCATCCCTGCCGCATAGAAGGCCCGGAGGACAGTGGCGTTAGCGGCGGCAGCTCTGCTGCGAAGCAAGGGAGCAGGCAGCAGGAGCAGCTCTGTGCTGCGAAGAGAAGACTCCCGGCAGCGGCACTAAGTCGCGGGGGAGCCAAGAGCATCGCAGTTCGGCCTGCCAAGGGACGGCGTTGGCAGTGGCCTGGCACGTTTGAGCTGGAAGAAGAGAAGGTAGGGGACTGCCCGCACCTGTCGTGGGCAGGATCCTAACAGATGGGGAGGGCAGAGAGGTAATTTAAACCACACAGATTTGGCCTGCAAACTGCCAAAGTTAACAGGACAAATCTTTTCAATATGGACCTCTGAGTAAAAGTAAAAAATGTCTAATTTCTATTTTTACTCAGAGGTTCAAATTCAAATAATTTGGGGTGAACATCCAAACTGGAATATTGAAACTCAGTTTAATTATGTTGAATCTATGGAAAATTCAGGGGTCAGGGTTCTATCACTCCTTTGGAAGATGGCTGCCTGATTCACTTGCTCCGCAAGATTGAAGATAAAATTGCTGCTCCACACAGAACACCAGCGATAATGGAACTTAAAAGCAACAGTAGAATCTAAGAATTTCCTCTACCAAAAGCGAGAAGATTGAGGTGGATTTCACAATGGCTTCAGTCACCAAAAGAACAAAACAAGACCCACCCTTGCCAGTGAAGGCCTCATCATCCATGCAACCACTGTAGGATGCAGTAATGGTGAAAATTCATTAAATGAAGAAGACGTTAAAACTGATATTACAGCGACTGGTGAGATTAAATCAGTTTTGCTGAGCTCTCAGCAAAAATATCTTTATATTTGTTATGCCTGGATTCCCTAGAAAAGTAAACATCAACAGAAACCATGATCACTTGATCTCCTCATATTACTTCTGCGAGAGTATGGCTCTCTGTTAGAGTCTAGATAAGAAATGCTGCTAGCAAGTTTCTTTTTTTTTTTTTTCTGTGGAGCACTCATATGCTGTTCAACTTTAAGACGTTGCTGAGTGATCTGGAGCATGCACTCTACCTTCAGCCGTGTACTCCAATCATTACTCCTGGTTTGGTCAACCCCACAATTTTAGATTGGTTCTCCTTTTTGGGCTTACTATGCCCCTTTCTCTATTGGTTCAGATTTTATGTTTTGGTTATTCCTGATTGAATCTTGCTTTTGTGAGGAGAAGCTACTCTACTTTGGAGCTGTTTTGCTGCTGCTCCTATATAGCTAACCTCATGTGTGTTTCACTATATGTCAAAGGACTTACTCATCTAATTTGCCAGAAAAAGATTCTGTCACATTTACAGTCATTTCACCCTGATATCTGCTTTGTTCAAGAAACTCATCTATTTCATTCAGAATCACTTAAATTACAGCAATCATGGGTATGAGAGGTGGTATTTTCTCAAGCAATTCACAAGAAGAATGGAGATGTGGCTCTTTTCAGTAAAGTTTTAGATGCTCAAATTGTTTCCTCCACTACTGATGTTCAAGGCCACTAAGTTTGGGTGATACTTGGGATTCATGAGTGCCCTCTCTCTCTTTCTTTTGAATATCTGTGCCCCTAATGTTGATGACCTGGAATTTTTAATTCCATTTCTACCATTCTCTTAGAGTTTCCAGATGCTGAAATTATTCTTGGTGGTGACTTCAATCAGCATTTAGATCTTATTGTAGACAGGTGATCTACCTGTAAAGGCAAACCCACCAAATCCCATCAAGTAATTTTCTCACTGCAGCAACAGATTGGATTGCAGGATGTTTAGAGACTTCTTCATCCAAAAGATAAGGATTTTACATGTTTTTCCAATCCGAGCCAATCACACTCCAGGATAGACTACTTTTTGGTCTCAAATCCATTGCTTCCATGCAAATCTATCTCATGCATATTCATTGTGGGTATCCTAAAAACTTGGCCTGTTTGTGGCTCTTGAGGACCAGAGTTGGCCATCCCTGGACTATGTCAAATCCAAAATAGCAGATTATTTTTCTTTTAATGACACAGGTGAGGTCTCTATTCATAGAAACATAGAAACATAGAAACATAGAAATGACGGCAGAAGAAGACCAAATGGCCCATCCAGTCTGCCCAGCAAGCTTCACACATTTTTTCTCTCATACTTATCTGTTTCTCTTAGCTCTTGGTTCTATTTCCCTTCCACCCCCACCTTTAATGTAGAGAGCAGTGTTGGAGCTGCATCCAAGTGAAATATCTAGCTTGATTCGTTAGGGGTAGTAGCTGCCGCAATAAGCAAGCTACACCCATGCTTATTTGTTTTACCCAGACTATGTTATACAGCCCTTATTGGTTGTTTTTCTTCTCCCCTGCCGTTGAAGCAGGGAGCTATGCTGGATATGCGTGAAGTATCAGTCTTCTCCCATGCTGTTGAAGCAGAGAGCCATGCTGGATGTGCATCGAAAGTGAAGTATCAGGCACATTTGGTTTGGGGTAGTAACCGCCGTAAAAAGCCAGCTACTCCCCGCTTTGTGAGTGCGAACCCTCTTTTCTTCTCCCCTGCCGTTGAAGCAGAGAGCTCTGCTGGATGTGTGAAATATCAGTTTTTCTTCTCCCCTGCCGTTGAATCAGAGAACTATGCTGTATATGCATTGAAAGTGAAGTATCAGGCTTTTTTGATTTGGGGTAGTAACCGCCGTAACAAGCCAGCTACTCCCCTCTTTGTGAGTGCAAATCCTTTTTTCCACATTTCCTCTTGTTGTTGAAGCTTATTTCCTCTTGTTGTTGAAGGCATATAATATCTCTTACATGCACATAAAAATAAGGAATGACAGAAGTCTATCTCAAAATTGTAAGCAGAAATTTCTGCGTTAGAAGCTGCACATATTTCTAGTACATACAACACCGATCTAGTTTACCCTTCTCAACTTAAAGTATGCTTACAACAAGCTGTTGAGTGAGAATGCAGGTCATTTGATCTTTCTTCATAATGTTAGATACTACTCTAAAAATAATAAAAGTGGCAGATTGCTGGCCAATTATCTTTAGCAGCAATCCAAGTGACAATGATTCCCAGCCATCAGAGTACATGAAACGTCCACTATTTGTACAGTTGTAGAGATACTGAAACAGTTCAGAATTTATTTTTCTTCTCTTTATACTTCTAAATTGGTCTCATCACCTTCTCAGACTTCCACTTTTTGGGATGACTTGACCATCCAGTGCTATCAGAAGAGCATAAACTACTACTGGATTCTCCAATAACCCTACCGGAAGTGCAACAAGCATCGCAATTTCTCTCAACTTGGAATACCCAGGCCCTGAGGATTTCCTGTAGAATTCTATAACTGTGTTCCTGATATTCTCTTACCTCGTATGTAGGCTTATTTTCTGACATTACAAATAGTTTATGTGACAAGGCATTTGCTGAAGCTAAAATAGTGATACGAGTTAAGCCAAGCAGAGACCCTCTGCTGACCTTGAATTTCAGATTCATATCCTTGCTTAATGCTGATTATAAAATGTTTGAAAAGATCCTTACAATTTGTTTAGGATCCATAATCGGGGGTTTGCTACACAAATATCAATCTATTTTTTTCCAAAGGTCACAATATAATGCAAAACACCAGCCTATTACACATCCTTTCTTTCATATCTAAATTATATCCTATGCTGATCATTGTTCTCCCCTTGATGTCAAAAAGGTGTTTGATAGAGTGCAATGGCCTTATATGTTCTAAACGTTGCAATGGTTCAGCATAGGAGATCTATTCATAAAGGTAAGTAGTCTCTTTCTATGACTTTCCTAGATCTAGGGTCCTTGTTAACAAGTGTGACTCTGATTTTTTATATTAGGGAGGGGTACAAGGCAAGGCTGTCCTATTTTCCCCATTCCTTTTTAACCTATCCCTGAAGCCCTTAGAATTTACCATTCATCAACAATCCAACATATAAGGGGTCACATACCATGATGTTGAATGTAAATTATCTGCTTATACCAAGGATGTAATGCTTTATCTTACCCAACCTGATTCATTCCCATCAATTCTTTTTTTTATCTCTTTTCTACCTTTTCTTTCTTAACTGGCTTCAATGTTAATTAGCAAAAGACTGAAGCAATGTCTTTAAATATACAAGGTCAACAAGTTAACCTTCAGGATTATCATATAAAAATATACAAGGTTAGGGATGAAGTATTTAGGCATTACCTTTAAAACTGATCTCAAAATTACTATCTCACACTAAGAAACCATGCTAATTAACATGGTACAGACAAAATGTGTATTCAGTTTCCCTTTGTATCTTACCAGGTGGGGGTGACTCAATACTATAAAAATGGTATTAATACCATGTATCGATTATTTATTAAGCATAATCCCTGCTCTGTTCCTGATGGGAATCTATACTTATCTGGATGCTATGCCTTCTAGGGATGTGAATCGTTTTTTGACGATTTAAAATATCGTCCGATATATTTTAAATCGTCAAAAATCTTTAGGGCCACGATACAATACCAATTCCCCTGATTTATCGTCAAAAAATCGTAAATCGGGGGAAGGGGGAGAGCAGGAAAACTGGCACACTAAAACCTCCTAAAACCCACCCCCAACCCTTTAAATTAAATCCCCCACCCTCCCGAACCCCCCCCCAAATGCCTTAGATTACCTGGGGGTCCAGCAGCGGTCCGGAATGGCAGCGGTCCAGAACGGCCTCCTGCAATTGAATTGTGTTGTCTTCAGCCGGCACCATTTTTCAAAATGGCGGCGCAAAATGGCGGCAGCCATAGACCAACACGATTCGACTGCAGGAGGTCGTTCCGGACCCCCGCTGGAATTTTGGAAAGTCTTGTGGGGGTCAGGAGGCCCCCCCCCCAAGCTGGCCAAAAGTCCCTGGGGGTCCAGCAGGGGTCCGGAAAACGATCTCCTGCCGCGAATCGTTTTCCGTATGGAAAATGGCGCCGGCAGGAGATCGACTGCAGGAGGTCATTCAGCGGGGGTTCCGGACCGCCACTGAACGACCTCCTGCAGTCGATTTCCTGCCGGCGCCATTTTCCGTACGGAAAACGATTCGCGGCAGGAGATCGTTTTCCGGACCCCCGCTGGACCCCCAGGGACTTTTGGCCAGCTTGGGGGGGGCCTCCTGACCCCCACAAGACTTGCCAAAAGTCCAGCGGGGGTCCGGAACGACCTCCTGCAGTCGAATCGTGTTGGTGTATGGCCGCCGCCATTTTGCGCCGCCATTTTGAAAAATGGCGCCGGCTGAAGACAACACAATTCAATTGCAGGAGGCCGTTCCGGACCGCTGCCGTTCCGGACCGCCGCTGGACCCCCAGGTAATTTAAGGCATTTGGGGGGAGGGGTTCGGGAGGGTGGGGGATTTAATTTAAAGGGTCGGGGGTGGGTTTTAGGGGGGTTTTAGTGTGCCGGCTCACGATTTTCACGATACTTCAAACACCCAAATGGCAACAATACGATTCCCTCCCCCTCCCAGCCGAAATCGATCGTTAAGACGATCGAGGACACGATTCACATCTCTAATGCTTACTGCATTTTTGTGGAAGCATAAACCACATAAATTAAGTAAATGCATTAAAAGTTCTTTTCGTGCTTGTTCATCCAGTTTATGATTGATAACAGCACTTTTTACATGCATAATTACATTTGTGAGTACATTGCCTTTTTAGGTTCTGATTCACTAAGGGGTATATTTTAAAAGGCCCATGCGCACATCTATGTGCGCGCGGTTCCTGGCACATGCACATGAACATGGCTATTTATAACATGCGCGCGTTGGCGCGCGCATGTTATAAAATGTAATTCCCGCGTGCACATGCGCACCAGATTTTAATGTCTGCACGTGCATATGCGGGCAGGTGGCTTCTTCCATGCATGGGGGTCATGTTGACGTGATCGGGCCTTTGTCTAGTTCCATAGCCCTAATCCTATCCTTCCTCCCTCTTCCCCTCTCCTTCCTGACTCCTAAACCTACCCTAGCTATCCACAATTTTTTTGTTTTCATACTTACTGCTCCTGCCCCTTTCTTCAGGCCCAGTACTTCAACACGTATTGGGAGTTACATGCATGGCTGGGCCCTTTCTAAAATGTGTTCGGTTTGTAAGGCTTTTTTTCCATTCTGTGTTTATGGGAAAACAGCTTAATGAATCAGGCGTAGTTAGCAAAGTTCACCTTTAAAAAAACACTTTTTGGCCTGGCTTGCTGGTGGCTCAGTGGCAGAGCTACAATCAGAAATTCCCTGGTTTGATTGCTAAGTCGAGTTTTCTGGTCTATGGGTTGGTTGTAATTGAGCAAGCTGCAGAGGCAGTGTTCAAAGACCATAAGGGGTGGGATTCATGGTCATCACTTAAAGGTGACTAGTACTTGATGAAGTACAAATCTTCCCTTGGGCCTCACAGCTTTTGTTGGTTTCAACTTGTTGAACTCTGTTTTTTTCTATTCTGGACGTGTAGCCATCAATGATGACTCCCAATGAATGTGGGGTTACATATATAATCAAAATAATTAATACACTGCAATCAAAATTAAACAGTTCATACCATATCTTAATGTATATTAAATACTAGAAATTCAAAACAGAGTAGAATCCTCCCCAGCCTGTCACCATCTTTCTCCCCCTCTCACTCTCCCAGGAGGGCAATATCAGGCTAAATCCATCCTCCAAAGAGAAATCCCCAAACCTTGGAACTCTCAGCATCCTCTCCTCCTCAAAATACCCTGACACTGAGCCAGTTCTTCAAAATATTTCACCAGAAGAATACTATTCAAACACTGAACACAGAGGATGAAAGATGTAATAGGTCCCAATGGACATGGGATTTCTCTCTCGCCCAAATTGCAAATGTCAAATGTATCTTAGACTCAAAGCTACATCAGAACTTCAACCTAACCACCTAACAGGACTACATTATCATAAATACTAATTTACTGTCCTCAAAATCTTCATTCAAGATAAAAAAAAAGCAACTAAGATACAGGTGCACTCAGGGGGGTGCTCCAAGAGACACCACCATGATAGATCACCTTTCCTTTAATACAATTCTGGACTCCCTTTGTCACACTCTTTCAGTCATAGCTTACATATTCACACTTGCACTTTAAATACTTGTAATATTGATTCAAATTCATTTCCATATATCCACCTCACATACTCAAAATACCGGTTTTCTAGACTACAGAGAGCTGACTTCAGGAGTCAAGGAAAACAAAATACTTTGGTCTCCAAAAGCATTCCAAGACTCGTTTCTTCAGGACCTCTGAGTCCCTAACTATTGCTAGTCCCCTGGAGAACTACTTGAGTGACTACCTATTCTTGGTCATCCTGTTATAGACTAAAGCACTGCATAAGAACATATTTCATATTGAAGTACACAAGATAAAGGGGTCTTCTGTTAAGTATAGCTGTTACGATTTCACCTGCTTTGCAGCCTCATCGTACCCTGACAGTGATGCCTCTCCGCTAGCGATCTCTTTGAAAATCCATCCTGTGCTGTCCCTGTCAGCTCCTTATGACTCATTAAGCTCAGCCTATGGTACAGCCTCCTAGCCTCCAGGAGTCCTCAGTGAGCTTAGCCATCTGCCTTGCCAAGCTCCTTCTCCCTGCCTGTACCACACCCAGACTCCAGACCTATATAACCCTGCCTTACCAAACCAAAGAGCTTCTGCATTGAGTCTCCAATGGCTCCTTGCCCTAGCCACTGTTGCCTTGCAGCCTACCCAAGGCTGTCCTTGTTTTACCTTGTGGCCTCTGGGCCTTCTTGCTCCTAGCCTTCTTGCTCCTAGCCTTGCCTTGTAGTCATCTGGCCTTCTTGCTCATTGTCTTGCTTTGTAGCCATCCGGCCTTCTCGCTCCTTGGCTTGCCTTGTGGCCTAATGGCCTTCTTGCTCTTTGCTTACTCTGTGGCCTGTCTTATCCTTATCTCAAAACACCACAAAAAGTTCCCCAGTATAGATATTTAAAACTTATTGAAAATATATATGTAGGAGCTTCATGAGCACAGCTTGAAAATGTAGACAAGCTGTATTCCCCTCGAGTCCACTTTTACTTTATTTATTCATTTATCAAAACTTTTTACTTTTGTTTTTTCTTGTTTTCCTAAAACAGTCACAATCCATGAAGGTCCCTACCGGGTCACATATAGATCTGTCTTGTTTGAACACATTCATCAGAGCAAAAAAATCAAACACACTTATCTTCAGTATCCGCTCACAACCCCGACATGGCCATGTTTCGATCGCAAATCTGCTTCAGGGGGTTACACTTCAAATTTGATCGCTGCTCTCACTTCTTCGTCATTACATTTGTCTCCTGGAATTCTCAACTACTTTTTTTGACAAACGCTTAAAAGGACCTTTAAACATGGCGTCGATCTACCATCCTTTTATACGCATAGCCAGCGTGATGATGTCATAAACATTAAATCAAGGAATACCAATTAATTATTTCATTAAGTCCTTCTGGGTACACTGATCTCAAATTGAAAATCCAGAATTGTTCCCGCCTATTCAAGAATGATTGAATATCACCCCTCTGGGATGGAACATTAATTGTGGACTCGAGGGGAATACAGCTTGTTTACATTTTTAAGCTGTGCTCATGAAGGTCCTACATATATATATTTTCAATAAGTATTAAATATCTATACTGGGGAATTTTTTGTGGTGTTTTGGAGTCTTTGTGATTTTCTCAGATTTCTGAGATATATGGGCTTTTTGTTGTAGATCTGGTTGTCCTTATCTCAGCCTGTCCTGTCCTATCTTAATCTAATACTATCCAAGTCTCAAGTCCAGACTTTCCTGCATGCTGTTCCTGTCCAACCTCAGTTCCAGCCTTACTTGTACTTTGTTCCTGTCTAGCCTTGCTCTAGCCTTACCAACCTACCCAAGCCTTGCTTCAGCCTTACCAGCCTGTCCAAACTTAGCACCAGACTTCCCATATTGCATTGCTGACCTTCTGGCCCCCAGGACTCAAGGGCTCAACCTGTGGGGGAGGGGCTGGTTAGGTGGAAGACCGGCCCTAGATTTGCTCTGCAGTTTTGTGCTACTCAGAGGGTGTTGTTCCCTACACTCTACCTGGACCGGAGCCATAACAGTAGCTAAGTGGCTTTCTTTTTGTATCTCTGTTTCTGTTTTAATGGCTGAATCATACAGGCCTCCAATCCTGCTAAATAGTATGAATGAGATAGCTGAACCAATTAGGTACATTGTCCTTTTAATTACTATTTCATACAGTGTTTGTAATGTCATATTACTAGGTTACCATGGGGACACAG
The DNA here is from genome assembly GCF_901001135.1 of Rhinatrema bivittatum. NCBI lineage: Eukaryota > Metazoa > Chordata > Amphibia > Gymnophiona > Rhinatrematidae > Rhinatrema > Rhinatrema bivittatum. The sequence goes on from NC_042615.1 coordinate 368,059,160, forward strand.
GCTTCTTCTCTGTAATGTCATGTTGTTACCATAAACACAAAACACATTACATAGCAATAATACTTGCTATACAAGAATCTAATATGCACAAATAACTATATTGTGACATCATCGGGGAAATGTAGTGTTTGTTCTTTTAGGGACCTAGAAGACTGCAGAAATGTAATATAGCAGAAACTTGTAATGACAGGTGCAGCAATATAACAAAATGTATGGCATTTGTAGGAAACATTTTTAAATTAGAGACTTCTCTGGAGTCTGTGACAGGTTCCCTGGTGGCTTGGCATATGAAAAACTGTAAGGTGTCTGAATCTCCTGTCATTTCCTACTGATGCTTCCTATTAGCAGAGCTTTCATTCTTTGATCGTTCATTCTGCTATCAGATTCAGTCAATTCCTGATAACTCTTTCTGCCAGTATTGTAAAGTGCTGTGTTGAGGTTAACATAGAACTTAGAAATGCCTTCAGTGTTTTTTAGGGCAACAATTAAACTGAAGGAACATGAATAGTTTTTATAAAGGACACTGTATGCTCATGGGATGGTCTGCTTGATGTATTTTATTATATTACTCTAATAGTATGTGCACCTTACAGCCCTGTAGGGGTTAGCTTGTACCTGGGCTATGCTGAAAGTCAGGCAAAATGTTAGTAGTAACATAGAGGAAGGCTGATAAAGCCTGAAATGGCCCATCTAGTCTGTCCAGTTGAGATTTGTGCAATTTGGGTAGATGTGCATATGAGTTCTCACATACAGCCCCACACCAACTCACTCTCACTGTCTTTTACTAATATTTCAGCCCTTTTCTTACTGCTGTCCTCCATATCCATGCCCAACATGGCCACAATCTGTTACAGTGTTGGGCTCCACCACCTCTGCTACTAGGCCATTTCAGGCCTTGCCATCTTGAACTTTGCTTCTTACAAGATTAATACTTAAACTAACACCCAGGTCCCATTCCATGATGACATAAATTCAGAAAATAGGGGTGGAGAGTGGGCTGGGTTAGCCTGTCTGCGAAGAGCTATTGCACAGCTATAATGCTGATTTTAACTACACCTCTTTGGATTGCGTTAGGCTGTGCGATAGCTGCTGTGACCATGTGGTAAGGTTTCATTGACATTTGTGATGTCTCCCATAAGTCCTATTTCAGGTGAATTGACAGGTCCAGAGAGAGAGACTGGCCATAATGTCATGGCCCATAGGTAGGTATTTGTATCCCTATGGTAGGCCCACCTAGTAACTTGAGGTGGGGTTTAGGTAACAGTGTAGGGGGTTAGGGGCCACTATGACACCTACGAACAGAACAGTGGTCTCTTGTGAAGATTTGCTGGCCTTCGGAGTGAGGAAACTCACTCCAAGATGAGATTTGGGCAAGGTTCTCTCAACCTAGCTTGATGTTATCCAGGTAGAGAGTCCCTCAAGCTAGGTTGAGAGAACCTTGCCCAAATCTCATCTTGGAGTGAGTTTCCTCACTCCAAAGGCCAGCAAATCTTCATAAGAGACCACTGTTCTGTTCGTAGGTGTCACGTAGAATGTCAAAGTGGCCCCTAACCCTCTACACTCATACCTAAACCCCACCTCGAGTTACTAGGTGGGCCTACCATAGGGATACAAATAGCTACCTATGGGCCATGACATTATGGCCAGTCTCTCTCTCTCTCTCTCTCTTGCTCTCACTCTCCCTCTCCCTCTCCTGTGTGTCTAGGACCATTAACAATGGTCCCCCAGGGGTTCAATGCAGGAAATACAACAGGTCTGGCACTTATCACAGAATCTGAAAATGGTATCACAATTTGCACTAACTTAGCTCTTCACACAGGTAATTAGCACAAATTGCAATAAATGCTATATTAGCATAAAACACACACCTTTTGCTATCGCATGCAGTACTTACCGCATTTTGATAAATCCACCCCTGAGTTTGATCATGGGTGGGTTCCACAATCTGGAGAGAAGGAAAAGGTAGAACAGAAGGGAGGTTCCAGGATCTGGAGGATAGAATCCAAGATCAAGGGCGCGGGCCATCCAGTGCTCCTACCATGTGACAGGGGGCCGGCCAGTGGCATGGATACCCTGTCACATGGTAAGGGCAAAGGGCCATCGGCACCATTTTGATTAGTGGTAGCCGACGGCCCGAGAGTGGGAGATCGCTCCCGGGACTCCCACTGCACCACCTGGTACTTGTAAAACGTTTTGGGAGGGTTTGGGAGGGTGGGCGAAGCTAAGGGATCAGTTTTAAAGGGTCGGGGTGGGGTTTAGGGAATGTTTTGGTGTGCCGTTTTTCCCGCCCTCCCCCAAAAACGGTAAGAGAACCCCACGAACAATGTTGTGTGGTTTTCCTATCGGTTTCGGGAGCCCCCAATTTCTGATGATTTTGAAAATATCATACGATATTTTCAATCGTCAGAATCACGATTCACATTCCTAATTAATAGTAATTTGTAATCTATCATTAAAATAAGCTATGTATCTGAAGATTAGAGGGTGGCAAATGTAATGCCAGTTTTTAAAATGGGTTTCAGAGGTGATCCAAGAAACTATAGATCGGTAAATCTGACATCTGTTCTGGGAAAAATGATTGAAGGTATTATAAAGAACAAAATTGCTGAACATATAGATAGTCATAGTTTAATGTGACAAGACCAACATAGGTTTAGCCAACGGAAGTTTTGCCTTGCAAATTTGTTACATTTTTTGAAGGTCTTTATAATCATGTGGTTTAAAGTGAGCTAATAAATGTAGTGTATCTGAACGTTCAGATAGCATTTGACAAAGTATTTCATGAGAAACTCGTTAGGAAATTAAAAAGTCATTGGATAAGAGGCAATGTTCTATTGTGGATTGAGAACTGGTTAAAAGATAAAAAACAGAATAGGGCTAAATAGTCAATTTTCTCATTAGAGAAAAGTGACTAGCAGAGTGCCCCGATGATCTGTGCCATGACCACTGCTGTTTAATATATTTGTTAATGACTTAGAGATGGGATTTATGAGTAAGATGGTCAAATGTTTTAATGATACAAAATTCATCAAAACTGATAAATCACAAGAGGACTATGAGAAATTGCAAGAGGACTTTGTGAGACTTGAAGACTGGGCATCTGACCCATACTGGGTCAGACCCATACTGGGTCAGACCAAGGGTCTGACCCATACTGGATCAGACCAAGGGTCCATCAAGCCCAGCATCCTGTTTCCAACAGTGGCCAATCCAGACCATAGGAACCTGGCAAGTACCCAAAAACTAAGTCTATTCCATGTTACCATTGATAATGGCAGTGGCTATTCTCTAAAGGGTAGATTTTAAAAAATTCCGCGATCGCGTACTTTTATTTGCGCACCAGGTGCAAACAAAAGTATGCTGGATTTTATAAGATACGCGCGTAGCCGCGCGTATCTTATAAAATCCGGGGGTCAGCGCGCGCAAGGGGGTGCACATTTGTGCAACCTGCGTGCGCCGAGCCCAGCGCGCGCTGCCTGTTCCCTGCGAGGCCGCTCCAATTTCGGAGCGGCCTTGGAGGGAACTTTCCTTCGCCCTCCCCCCCACCTTCCCCTCCCTTCCCCTCCCTAACCCCACCCCCCTTGGCCCTATCTAAACCCCCCTTACCTTTTATTCCACGATTTACGCCTGCGAAAAGCAAACGTAAATCTGCGCGCATCAGCCGGCTGCCCCGCTCCATGTTCCGATCCCGGGGGCTGGTCCGGAGGCCGCAGCCACGCCCCCGGAATGCCCCTGGGCCGAAGCCATGCCCACGTCGCCACCCCCCAAACGCAGAGTCACGCCCCCGAAACGCTGCGTCTTTCGGCCACGCCCCCTCCCGCCCCTTTTAAAAAACCCCGGGACTTACGCAGCATCCCGGGGCTCTGCGCGCGCCGGCAGCCTATGCAAAATAGGTGCGCCGGCGCGCGAGGGCCCTGCACGCGTAAATCCGCCCGGATTTACTCGCGCAGGGCATTTAAAATCCGCCCCTAAGTGAACTTAATAGCAGGTAATGGACTTTAATGTGCACAAGTGCATACAGAGAAGAGGATCCCAAATTACAATTATATGAAGAAGGTTCCACATTGGCAGTCACCACCCAGGAAAAAGATCTAGGTGTCATCATGATGAAATCCTCTGCCCAAGTGTGTGGCAGAAGCCAAGAAAGCTAATAGAATGCTAGCAATTATTAGGAAAGGAATGGAGAATAAAACAGAGAATATCATAATGCTTCTGTATCACTCCGTGGTTGGACTGTACTTTGAGAACTGTGTGCAGTTCTGGTCACTGCATTTAAAAAAAAAATATAGCAGAATTAGAATAAAGATGTTAGGGAATTGTAGACCCTTGCCCCGAGGTGGGGTTGGTGCTACCTGCAGGGTTGAGCCCCACAGGTCCGCACCGTCAGGAGGCAAGGTTGGCCAGGAACAGAGGCAGACAGGAACTTCGCCAGTACCAGCCCACATTCCCTGCAGGTTGAGCCCTTGGGTGCCAGGGCCGGCTGGTCTTAGGAGAACCTCTGTGTGGCTGGTCCAGAGGGAGCAGGTGGCTGGGAGAGCAATGATTGTCAGAGTGGTCAAACTCAGGCCAATGTTGAGGTACCCTCGGAGGGAGAGAAAGAGAGCAGATCCCCCAAGGGATGAGATGCTATGGAAGTTCCGGAGACAGCAAAGCAGGACCACATGGGACAAGCCCTGAGGACAGGAAGTGCAGGAGCAGAGGCCCTGTATAGTGGTATGCTGAAGCAGAGCTAGAGCGGGGAATCACACTGCAGCAGATTCTAGTAGAGTAGAGGCAATGAGACCCTGCCCGCAGCAAGGCACAGCAGTAGCAGGATGCTGTGATGTAGAAGTTGCTGAGGGATGCCCTGAGGAGTGGGGGTACAGAGACACAGTCCTGGAATGTAGCAGCGCTGGAGACAGGTCCTGAGCAGGAGCGTAGAGACAGTGTCTCATGATGTAGAAGCTCTGACCTAGGCCCCGAGGAGTGGAGGCACAGTGACTTGGTCTCGTGATGTAGCAGCGCTGAGCCAGATCCTGAGGTGTAGTGGCAGAGAGACAGAATCCCCAATGTAGAAGCACTGAGCAAGCCCTGAGGAGCAGGAGCGCCAAGGCAGGGTCCCAGATGAGGAGGCACTGAGCCAAGTGGCCCCGAGAAGTGGGGAGTGCCGAGGCAGGGTGTCAGATGTAGAAGCGCAGAGCAAGGCTCCGAGGAGTGGGACCGCAATAACAGGCACCAGCTAAGAACCAGGGAACTGGTTGCCAAGTCAACTAGTGGTGGAAAGAGGTAATCCTTAAATATCCTGGGCCGGTGATGTCATCAGCCGGGGGACGAGCCTGAAATTCCCGCCATTAGCCTTTTAAAGGAAGGAGAGATGGTGGTGCGCGCGTGCCCTAGAGAAGTCCAGGTCGTAACGCTGGTCGGTGGTGTCCCAGCCACCACATGGAGCACAGGAAGCCAGGAGGGATGTGCAGCAGTGACTGGCTGCCGGCCGCGAGAGCACCGGGAGTAAAGGGCCCAAGCCAGACATGAGGTAAGTTGAGCTGGTTGCGGGTGGCTGTGGCCGGTGGGATGTAACAAAGAAGGCAACCAAAATGATAAGAGGGTGGAATGATTCCCCTATGAGGAAAGGCTAGAGAAATTAGGGCTCTTCAGCTTGAAGCAGAAGATGACTGAGGGGAGATATGATAGAGGGTCTATAATATAATGAGTGGATTGGAACATTTAAATGCAAATCAGTTGTTTACTCTTTCAAAAAGTACAAGGCAAATGAAGTTACTAGGTGATACATTTAAATAAATCATAGAAAATGCTTTTTTACTAAAATCATTATTTAACTCTGAAATCCATTTCTGGAGGATGTGGTAAAAGCTATTAGTATAGCTGTGTTTAAAAAAAAAGGCTTGGATAAGTTCCTGGAAGAAAAGTCCATTAACCATTATTAAGGTGGATTGGGGAAATCCACCACTTGTCCCTGAGATAAAGCAACATCGATCTATTGAACTTAAGAATCTTGCCAAGTAACTGTGACTTGAATTGGCAACTATTAGAAACAGGAGCTGGACTTGAGAGACCTTTGGTCTGACCCAGCATGGCAAAACTTATGTTCTATGTTCTTATGTTCTTACCTCAATACCCTAGATGTATCCCCTCATCTTATCTACTTTCTTTAGTTAGCTCCTCATGAATACACTGTTCTGAAAATCAATTGAGTTTTACCTCACTTCCAATCTTATTTGTATTCATTTGTTGCAAATCTGTGGCAGTCCTTTCAACAATGAATGTCTAACATAAATATTCATTAAGTAATTTCGCTTTTCTCGTCAGCCTCTATATATTCTGCCCCGTCACCTCTGAGTCTCACAATGCCAATTTTGTACTTCCTTCTATCACTAACATATCTTCAAAAATTCTTGTTCCCCCCATTTTACTGTATTTGTATTTTTTTCCATTTCAATTTTTGCATTCCTGACTACTTTCCCATCTTCTCTTAGCTTTTCCAGATATTGTTGCCTGTCTTCCAATTTCTGTGATGTCTTATAGTTTATGAACACTAACCTCTTCTCCCTTACCATTTCAGCTACTTCTTTAGAAAACCATACCAGCCTCTTTTTTTGTCTTTCCTTTATTTTCCTAACAGAAAGGTTAGTTGTTCTTATAATATCTCTTTTTAGTTTTGCCTAGATTTTTCCACCATAATGATAACTACATTACATAACTTATCAAATCATAAAAACAAAAACAAACTGCCTGTTAACATATGATGGAGCTCCCTATTGATGTTTAGAGGAATAATCTGCTGACATAAAAAAACTGTTAAAGGCTTACCTAAATATAACTATAACTAATCTATTCTTCAGTTTTGTAAGAGAAATCCATCAGAAAATATGGCTTCAATCAAGAGTTAGCATGTCAGTTAGATTGCTTGAAAGCCATTTTAAATAAGTGTAGTTTTGAAGCTTTCTAAAAATGCCTGGGTATGTGTCATCGTCCACAAGAAGGCAGGTAGTGTATTTCATAAAAGCAGGCTTGCAACAGAAAATAACCAATCCCTAGACACAACAAGATGTACAAGGTGAGGATAGGGAACGAAGTAAACCCTGATTAGTTGATCTCAGTATACAAGATGAGGAATATATCCTTAGAATTGAACTGATCTATGGAAATGAGGTTTTGTAAAGCAATTTATGAATTATCATATTTACTTTGTACTTGATCCTGTAATGGATGGGGAGCAAATGCAATGAATAAAGAACTGGTTTTAAAATGTTTTCTGATTAGTGCCAGCCAAAATGCGGGTAGAAAAATTTCATATAATTTGAAGGGTTCTGATAGAGGTGATTGGAAGACCAATAAGTAAAAAATTGTAGTACTCCAGCCCTGAAAATAACAGAAACTGGAGAACTGATTGAATATCATTTGAATCCAAAGGGGCTTCAGACAGTGTAACTTATGTAATTTAAAGAAAGATTTTACCACACATTTAATGTGTGTATGCATTGATAGTATCGGATCCAAATTGCATCTAGGTTATGTGCCTTTTGCAAAATTGGCAAATCATACCCTCAAATGGAAAAATGGATGGAACATCAATAAGTTGGGTCTGGCTTAAAATTGATTAATGATTTCAGTTTTATTTATGTTTAAAGCAACTCTGTTATGGTGCAGCCATTGGTTCATAAAATTTAAACGGATTGTAGCAAATGCAAATGTAGTACACCAGGATGACTGTCTTAGGAATAAAAATTGAATGCCATCTGCATAGATTTTATAAGTGACACCCAAACCAACTAGTTATTTGCATAGCGGAGCAATATAATTATTAAATAGAACTGCAGATAAAGTGAAACCTTGCAGGACAACCATATTGAATACCAGCAGGTATCTTCCAAGTCAGTTCTCACATAGATTTAACTGAAACCAATAAGTCCATACCTGCAATTCCAATCTCTTTCAAATGTGAAAACAACATTTCATTTGGAGTATCAAAAGCAGCTATGATATCCAATAAAATCATTATGTAGCTGGTTCTGGAGTCAAAACTGCAGTGGATGGTATCAAAGGCAGATACAAAAATAATGTCTCCATCTTAAGATGCTTTCAAAAACCAAATTGTTGATGGTCCAAAAAAGCATTTTCATTGATAACCTCAGATATTTGCTTCAGCACTATATTTTCAATTACTCTTAATAAAAAAGGAAGGGATGAGATGGAATGATAGATACATCTGAAGGACCTTCAGAAGACCTTTTAGCTTTGGATGAACTGAAGTGCGTTTTAATGAACATAGAAGAGGAGCAGTAGTTAAATCGAGGTTGATGACATTTGTGATCTATGTAACAATGTCATCATGTTGAAAGATATAATTATGTTTTACCGGTGAATCACCATAAATGAATAATAATAAGAAATGTACAGGCCAGGGTACTGACAGGCCCCAGACACTGTCACAGCAAGAGGAAGAACTTTTACCCAGGTGAACTTTAAAACAAGATGCCTTGCCCTGATACACTGAAGGGTACCTTATCTAGACGTACCTGTTTGCATGTTCCTGTGTCAACAGGAGCAAAGCAGACAGAGAGACAACAACTTAAGCCCATAAGCAGGAGTCATGAATGAGCCAAAGCAAGCAAAGATCAGAAAGACCTCCACCCTTGGGGGGGGGGGGGGGGGGGGGGCAGCCAGAGATAAGAGAAAAATGCTGATACTGGGCAGACAGCTTGGCATACAACATTGCAGTTCTCTCCTGAAGAACTGAGGAGGAGAAAGAAGGTCTGCAATGTGGGAAGACTCCCCTCCCCCCCCCCCCCCCCCGCGAAGTAATGGAGAGGGGGGAAAAGACCTGAAATGCGGCAAAAGACCCTCCACCCACCACGTGGTTATGCATGAGATTATGCATATTCATCAGTCTGGGAAGTATAAGACAGGGGCCAAAGAAGAGAAAGGGTGCAACAGACCCCTGGAGAGAGTGACCTTGAAACTGGAGAGAGAAAACAACCCTGCAAAGGTGTGGCGAGTGACACAGAGTCAGAGACGGTGAGAGGCGAGAGCAAGCCTAGACAGCCAGCAAGCACCAGAGCCAGAAGCTAGCCTCCTTCCTGGACTGCCTGCCTGCTCAGCCAGTACCAAGCCCAAGAAGCAGTCTCTCCTCCTGCCCACATTCTCCAGCTCTCCAAGCTGGAGCCTGCTTCAGAGATAAACAGAAGTATCGCCTGAAGTTGGAATCAGGGGTAAGTAAGTTTAGCCATAAGTGTAAATATATTAAGGAGGCTATGGTTTATGGCATGTCTGCAACCACTCATGATACAGAACTTTCTTTAGGAAAAACTGTTGCTTAGTGGCTAGGATGTTAGAGACAGGAATTGTTATTTTCTAAATGTTATATCCTGCCAAATCTGAGAAATAAAAGTCTATTTCTGAGGAGCATGCACATTGTCTTTTCCTGATTTAGGATCGCAAGTAAGGTGGGAGAGCAGCTGGCAGTGTCTTGTAGCAGATAGACCCCTGCAACCCTAAACCTGCTTACAATCATGTACAAATTTCTGCAAAACTATCATATATGGATTGAGTGAACAAGATGAAGGATGCATTTTATTAATTGTTTGTACAAACTCAACCTGAGAATCTATTGAGAATTTGTCCCATTTAAGCCCATCGAGTCTTGATTAACAGGCATGCATAATATTGTTATAGAGAAAAGATTCTCATCTCCTAGTTTTTGTTGAAAAAAGTTTATATATTTATTTATTTTAAAATTTATACTCTTCTCTCACCCATAGTTCGGGGTGGATTATATGACTGCATATATAATTAAAGCATGCAATCAGCAAAAAAGGAAAATACGGCAAGACAAAAGAAGCTAGCATCAATAATCAGGAAATAATGGCAAAAAGCCTGAAGTAACTAGGCAGGAGTTGAATCATCAAAATTACCTGCCTGATACATACATTTCAATGTAACACTTGCACTTGAGTCTGTCTGATGAGTTTCTTCACTGTATAAAACAAGTTCTGTGAATGATTTATTGTTGAACGTATTTTGGCAGTATAGTATGATTTCTTAGCAGCATCAGCACTTAACCTGTTTAGCTGCAACTATGAATGATAAAATTCCAGATGATGGTCAATGTGATATTTTTGCCAGCATGTGTCTATCCTATGAAGAGTGTGCTTGGCTATCATGATATTAGACGTAAACCATGGTGCAAACTCATCAGAAGCTGACTGAAGTGTATCATGCCATATGTCTACAACTGCAACTAAATTATTTACCATTTGAGAAATGAGTCTATGGAGCAGCTTTTCTCTGAAATGTTCAGGGTCAATGTGACTCCATCTGTGAGACGGGTTCTGTTTTATTGGTTGTTGTAACTCAAAATGGCAACGTATTAGTTAACTTGAGTAAGTAATGGATCAGACCATGGAACGTTCCATGAGCATATATTAACTGAATTACCAGAAAAATTGTTAGGGTTTGCAAAAATGGTATCTAAATTATGGCCAGTTTTGTGGGTGGGGCAATTGACAAGTTGCACCCATCTGTTGTGCTGAGAGATGGACCCTTGGCCTAATGCAGGATTGGTAGGCTCCCTGGTCAGACCCAGAGAGCGCCTGCCATTAGGAGGCGGAGCACAAGAGGAGACAGAGGCTAGCTGGAGCTTCACCACTAGCAATCCGGGGTTCACTTGGGTTGAGCCCTTGGTTACCCGGGCCACCTGGTCTTAGGTGGACCTCGCAGGATCTCCTTGAGAGAAAGTTGAGGGGTGTGCCCACCACGATCAAGGCTGCGCGGTCGATGTTCAGGCTATGAGTCCGGGGTACCAGAGAAGGCCAAAAGAGTGTCTTGGAATATATGGCAAGAATCAGAGCCAGAGTCAAGACAGAGTAGTCAGTCAAAGCAGGGGTCAATTCCAGTGGTCAGTCCATGGGTAGTCAGCCAAAGCAGAGGTCAGGTTCCAGTGATCAGTCCGTGGGTAGTCAGGAAAGCAGAGGTCAGGTTCCAGGCAGCAGTCAGACGTGGTCAGTGGTTAGGCAGAGGTCAGTTCCAGGCAGCGTGCAGATGTGGTCAAGGAAACAGGCAAAGGTCAAATCTGGTGGCAATCAACATAGTCAAAAACAGGCAGAGGTCAGTACTGAGAAGACAGTCCAAGAGGTACTACCTCTGGAGACGCAGGTACAAGAGGATGCAGGAACAGAAGGAGGCTGGAACAGAAGGACGCTGGAACAGGACTGGAACGAGACTGGAACAGGACTGGAACGAGACTGGAACAAGACTGGAACAAGGCTGGAACGAGACTGGAACGAGACTGGAACAAGGCTGGAATGAGACTGGAACAAAGACTGGAAACACAGAGGCAAACTTGATATCACAGCGTGATCGACCCAATTGCCAAGGCAAGGAAGTACAGGCAGGCACTTCCTTTTGTACAGTGTTCAATCAGATAGATTGAGCATTAACCAATAATAGGTTCAAAGAAGTGATAGCAGCAACAAAACAAGTATACTGAAAGAAAATTGAGACCAGTCAGTCCTCTGCAGGTATCTTGGTTGAAGCTGTCCATATCTTCCTTTTCCCATTACAATGAATAGATTTACCCATATTACTTACATCATTGATTCCCAATGACAAATTTAAATGGAATCAATACAGGCAGATCTTAGTGCAAGCAAACATCTGTACAATTCCCAAGCCCTTTAAAGCACTAGAAAACAGCAGGGAGACCAAGGACAAAACACTGCTCTGCTGGTCGGCACTCAGCGTGCAGAAAGGGGCATACAAAAGGGCAAGCTCCCCTTGTTACGCTCCTTCATGCATGGGACTAAAGGTGCATGTCGCACTGACATACGATGCCTCCAGTTTCTTCCCAGTCTTCTTATGGTCCCAAAATGAGGCCATCACTAGGTGGGGCCAAGCTCATCCAGGGTAGGGGAGGGAGTCGTAAAGCAAATGGGACCCCAGTGGCAAATGGAAAAGCAGATTACAGGGAGGTAGAATAGCAAACACCGCAGGTTCCATGCACAGTCCAAGCACTGTTTAAAGTGGTTCTTCCTCTAAAACATTGCTAAAATCCATCCTTCCTTTCTGAGCATGCTACCAAAATGCTCATCTACGTTTATTTATTTATATTACACCTATTGAGCACTTCAGAGCAGATACATTCAGGTACAGTAGGTACCTCAGAGGCTTGCAATCTAGATTTGTACCTGAGGCAATGAAGGGTGAAATGAACTTGTCCAAGGTCACAAGAAGCCATGCTGGTTTTCCTGGTTTGCAGCCCATCCCTGTGACCACTAAGATACTCTTCCAATCTCTTATTATCTCTCAGACTACTGAAACTTGCTATTTGTAGGCCTCCCACTGAACTGTCTTTCTCCACTGCAATCTATTCAAATCCAGCTGCATATCTTATCTATAGTATCTTCTCAAATCACTACAAATCGATCCCTATCCACTTCCACATACAGTTCAAGCTTCTCTTACCTGCCTTTTAATGCATTCACGCTGCAGCTTCTCATTTCATATCTTCTCTTCTTTCTCTCTCTCTCTCTCTCTTCACTCTTCCACATGAACTCCATTCATCCAGGAAGTTGCTCTTATCTGTGCCCTTCTCCTTCCCTACAACCTTCCAATTCTGTGCTTGCCACCTTGCTGTGCCTTATGTCTGGTGTAGACTTCCTGAAGCCATACATCACCTCCCTCTCTGGCCATATTCAGATCCAGTTTAAAAAGCTTACCTTTTGAAACTGCTTTTAAATCCTAAATATTTATCTACAGTAAATACACTTCTCACAATCTCTTGTCTGGTCATATATGTTTTTCTTGATTATGTTGTAAGCTCCATGGTGTAGAAACTATCTCTGTGCATGTCTAGTTATACTTGAGAAATGATAAATAATAGTAGTAGTAATCTGCATGGATCAATTCATTTTTTTTAAAGCATCATTACTTTCAGTCTGGATTTCAGTGACATTTTCAGCTCCTTCCAAACAGAACACTGGTGATCAAGATGTGTGATATGGGAGTAGGCCAGAAAGTTGTAAACTGGATAACAAACTGGTTGATTTGCAGGATGCAGATAATTGTGGTACATGGACTCCACTCTGAATAAAATAAAGTGACTAATGTGGTAACCTAAGACTTGGTATTGGGCTTGGTTTCTTTCAATATCCTTATTAGCAATATTGCAATATTACTTGATGGGGTAATGTCCTTGTCTGAAATTGACACAAAAATATGTAACCATTTACTAATTTTATTGCAAAATTTATCAATATTCAAAGAACAGCATCTGAGAGAAACTTTTGAGTTTATTTTAGAGAATAACTGGTAAAGAAGTTTAAAATGTATGTTAATTTGCATAATATTTACAAAATACTGATCAAGCAAAAGCAAACTCACTGTACAGTATTCACACAGTCTAAAATCTGTTATATTCTGCTTGTGATAATTATTACTATAAGGCATCTAATAATTTTTTGTGAAGCATTTAGCAAGGTAGTAGTGGCAGACAGCAGAAAACACAATTGTAGCAATGATATGAAAAAATGGACGGATACTCAAGAATCACTAAATAACAGATCAGTAAAGCCCATTTCCATATACCAAGCATAGGTTTGAAAAAATGACTTTATTAATACAGAAATGCTTTTAGCAGCATCTTATTAGTATTTTGCTAGCATGGGTGACTTATGTGTGAGATTGTTAGTATTAATACTAACTTGTGATCTCACATTTTAATTCCTCATTAATATGTATGAACTTTTTCATAAATACATTTATTATAATATCACACCTTCTTGAAATTTCACCAAGCGTGATTTCTAGGCAGACAGTGAAACCCTCTGTTATAATAAGCTTTGTTATAGTACATTTCCCGAAGTTCCTTATAATATATTTTGTTGATGCTAAACTCTCATTATAACATAGTTTGTTTTTTTTTTTATAAACAATTCTGACTTGAACAGTCTATTTCAATATAAACATACTATACCTTGACAATATCTCAGTCTGTTTCACAGCTCAATTATGAATACAAAAATTACATATTGAATATATTACAGTTCCAAAATGCATCAGAGGAGTGGGAAGTAGCTGTGATTTAAATGCTGTGAGATATATTATTATTTGTTATCTTTTTCCTGACTCACCTTCTTCCTCACTTGAGCATGCAGCCCAGATGAATTGTGGTTCTGTTATGAAGGAGAAGAGGTGCATGCATTGTACCTTTTCACTTCTTCATCTGTAGCCTTCAAGAGCTATTTATTGAATATATCTCATTCTCTTTCTTCCATATTCCTATCATAGGGACAATTTTTGATAGCATAGCACACATTATGAGGTCAATATTCAAAAGCCATTTAGATGGATAACCTAATATTTAGCCTTTATCCAGCTAAATTCTAGCCAGGTAACTAGATCCAAGTGTTACACATGGGAGCACTGGAAGCGTAAACTGAGCATAGTTTACACTTCCAGCGCCCCCTATCAGATGCAGCACTGGAGCTGCCGGGAGCGGGTAAGTGGGACCCTCGTTCATGGCAGGGATGAATTTTCATTACCAGGGGAAGAGTAGAATGGGGTGGGGTCCAGGGGGGATGGGATGGGCATTCGGGGGAGTGAATAAATACTTTTAGACTGGGGGGGGGGTTCAAAATTGGGGGTGTGGCACAATAGACATTTAAAAAATGCTGAATGGGAAAAGCGTGTAAGGGGTGGGGGGGGGTGGGGGTGACAGAGACAGCCCATAAATGTATTTGAGGAGCGCTGGACCAGCAATTCTAATTTATGAGAGGGTGGGTGCTGCAAGCTCTTTGATTTTTTTTGTGTGTTTTCTTTTTTTGGAACTGATACAGTGCTACTTACCCAGATATCTTTTAAAGATATCTGGTTAAGTAGCAAGTTATCTTGCCACATGTATCCAGATAACCTTAAAATCTAACCGGCTATATTCAAACATAGGGCAGGATTCATCATTCCTGTGCCAATGATGAATCCCACGAAAAAGGGGCGGGGGTGCGAAGGAGGGGGCGGGCCTGCAAAAGGCCGCAGCCGTTCGCATCGTGGTGGTGCAATTTTGCCGGCTGCGGTGCGACTGGCTGCAGCCTTTCACGCAAATAGCGCCACCTTCAAGCCGAATTAATCAACATAAATCTAACTCCGAGGATGCAACAACAACATCATGGCTAAATATCACGAAGCTAGTAGTGGACAGCATCAATCCCATTATTACAAAGACAAAACAACAATCCAAACACAACAACCAGTGGTATAATGATAATATCAGAAATGCCAAACGTATACTCAGGAAAAAAGAAAGAGAATGGAGAAAAAACAAAAATACAACCACACTAAATATTTATCGGAGCCACTTGGCACAATATAAAAATATCATCAACAATACAAAGAAGGAATTCTTCTCCAACAAAATCTCCAAATTTCATCATAACCCCAGAATGTTATTCTCAACAGTTCAGAAACTTACTAAAACCACCCAAGATTCTACATGTACCAAACATGGAAGCAATGACTTTGCTGACTTCTTCAACAAGAAAATATCTCATCTAATCCAAACCAACATAACCAACAACAACCAAAACATCAAACTGAACACTAAGATAACCTCATCATGGTCAAATTTTGATACTGCCTCCACTCTCGAAATTCAATCTATTATAAATAAAATGAACCCTGCCAGCCATCCAATAGACAACATCCCTAAAACAACCCTTAAAACAATTGAACCCACCATATCTAAAACTATCACCAAAATCATCAATTTATCCCTGACTGAAGGTAATTACCCCAAATGCCTCAAATCTGCAGTTATCAAACCTATTCTAAAAAAGAACAACTTAAATCCTGAAATCTTTGCTATCGCCCCATCTCAAACCTATCGTTCATAGCCAAAACCATTGAAAAAGTCATACACATCAACTTGACGACTATCTTGAAACAAACAACATCCTACCTCAAACTCAATATGGATTCAGAAAAAACCTAAACACAGAATTTCTTCTTCTCTCACTAAATGACATAATACTAAGAGGCTTCGACAAAGTTGAAAAATACCTACTCATCCTCCTTGACCTCTCAGCTGCTTTCGACACAGTAAACCACAATATACTGTTAGAATGACTGACTCAAATCGGCTTAACTGTCACCACCCTACAATGGTTCTCTTCCTATTTATCTGACAGAACCTACCAAGTTTTAATCAATAACAACCCTTCCAAAAAGATCAACTTCACCACTGGAGTTCCCCAAGGATCAGCATTATCCGCCACCCTATTTAACATATACCTTCTCCCCATCTGCCAATTACTAAAAGATAATGGAATCACCCACTTCCTCTATGCCGACGACATTCAACTTCTAATTCCCATCCAAAATTCGATCGAAGACACCTACAAGAAAATCTTGACTCTACTTATCTCAATTAAACATCTCCTACATTTTCTGAAGCTCATAATCAACATCGACAAAACTGAAAATAATACTCATGGACAAAAAAACCCAATCCAACTCCGCCACCCATGCCTTTACTTGACAAACAAATTAACTCTATACTCCCCACCACCCACACCAGGAACCTTGGAATTATCATTGATAAAGAACTTTCATTTAAGAACCACATATCAAATAAAACTAAAGAAGGATATCACAGACTTCTAACCCTAAGACACTTAAAACTGTTTTCTTAACCCTTATGATTTCAGAACGGTCTTACAACTACTCATTTTCTCTACCTTCGACTACTGCAACTCCTTACTAATTGGAATACCTTATTCAAACTCAAACCACTCCAGATTCTGCAGAACTCAGCAGCCAGAGTTCTGAAAGGAACAAAAAGAAATGAACACATAACGCCCATATTGATCTCACTTCATTGGCTCCCAATTAAAGCACGCATATGAATACAAATCAATGACCATCATTCATAAAATTCTAAACAGTGATCATCAAGGACTAATGGCTTAAACATAACCCTCCAGAATCCTCAAAGAAACCTACATTTGAAACAACTCAGGATGCTTTAAACATCCCCCCCCCCCATCAGAGATGCGCATCTAACAACAACAAGAGAAAGAGCCTTTTCCATTGCCTCTCCTAAATTTTGAATTCCCTACCTAAAGATCTGAGAACCCAACCCCACCTCAAAACATTCAAAAGACCTAAAAACATTGCTGTTTCGCAAATTCTACACTGACCTTCATACTTCTGAACATCCTAACTCCCAAATCGAACTTTCATCCAAAACCTCAAAATAACTTCTCTCCAACCAGAACAAACAACCCCTTTTCCTCCACATAATGATACTTTCTGGACTTGAAATGTTAACCTTTGTTTAATATGCACATTGTTATACTTTTTCCACAATTGTTAAGAGAGTTACAATTTAAATTTTGTAAACCATTATGATGGCTTTACCGAATGACGGTATATAAAACTCAACAAATAAATACATAAATAAATAAATAAATAAATAAATCTGGCTAAATATTTATCTAAGTGGGTGGGTGGTACCTGGGCATTCACAGGCGTGGCTACTTATCTGTCTAACATAGGGCCTGATTCACAAAGCATTTTTCCCATAGACACAGAAAAGTAAGAAAAGCCTTAGTGAATTGGGCCCTACTTAGCTGGATAAATGGTAATATTCAGACTCATCCAGCTAAGGCCTGGATTCACCATTCTATCGCAGAATGGTGAATCCAGCGAAAATGGGGGCGGGGGGGCCTGCGAAAGCCAGTAGCCTTCACACCACCAGGGTGTTTTCGCTGCCAGATTTCGCACCCCATAGCGCCACCGTGAAAGGTGGCGCTATTGGGCGCGCTACTGGCGACAATAACATTACTAACCTTATTGCTGCCAGTGAAGACACCGCCGAGTCCGTCTCCTCGCCACCCTGACTCCTTCCCTTGCCGCCCCAACTTCGCCCCCAGTCTGCTATCGCAGGTGAAAAAGGCCTTTTTGCGTGCGATAGAGGCTTATCGCACGCGATGCCTTTGAAAATGACCCCCTAAGTTAGCCAGATAAGTATCAGTCTTATAAAAATGACCAGGTCTTAAGTTAGCCAGATTAACTTATCTGGCTAACTTATAGATAGCTGGGTATATTCAGTGGTGCAGCTGCACCACTGAATATCATGGAAGAGTTTAGCCAGATAGCTTTATCTAACTTGCTCTGCTGGATAGCATTTGAACATGGACCTCAATGTGCACAAAATATATACAGTATATATAGCAGAACGGCTGTGCCACTGAATATATCAGGCTATCTTATAGTTAGCCAGACAAGTTTATTTGGCTAACTTCAGGACAGGTGTATGGGCTGTCCAGAGATAGCTCGATAACTTATCTGGATAACTCAGAGTTAGCCAGATAATTTCTCTTCTAAATGCTTCTGAATATGGACTTCAATAAAAATTCATTGAAAGACAGCAATCAATGTCAAACATGGGATTACAGATTTAGAAGTTAAAAAGTATTCTTATCATATGATGGGAGCCAAGTTGTTGTGATCAGACTCCTGTGTGAGTCAGGCCTTCCTAAATATATATTAGTCTAAGTGCTGTCTGATATGAACAAAAGGCATATATGATTTGCTTGAATAAGAGTTTGTAAGAATGGGTGTGGATAATGTAGTGGGTGTTACTTGAGTTTCTTTGGTGGTTTCTCTTCCTATAGTCTATGGGCCGGATTTTAAATGCCCTGCGCGCGTAAATCCAGCTGGATTTATGCATGCAGGGCCCTCACGCGCCGGCGCACCTATTTTGCATAGGCCGCTGGCGCGCGCACAGCCCCAGGACGCGCGTAAGTCCCGGGGCTTTGTAAAAGGGGCGGGGAGGGGGCATGTCTGGGGTGGGACCGGGGTCAGGGGCGGGACCGGGGGGCGTGGCGCCGGCCCGGGGGCGTGGCCGAGGCCTGCAGACCAGCCCCCAGGTTGGGTGATGGCGCGCCAGTAGCCCGCTGGGGCGTGCAGATTTACGCCTGCTTAAAGCAGGCGTAAATCTGGCAACAAAGGTGGGGGGGGGATTTAGATAGGGCTGGGGGGGGTGGGTTAGGTAGGGGAAGGGAGGGGAAGGTGGGGGGAGGGAACAGGCAATGCGCACCGGGCTCGGCGCGCGCAGGTTGCACAAATGTGCACCCCTTTGCGCGTGCCGACCCCGAATTTTATAAGATACGCGCGTATCTTATAAAATCCTGCGTACTTTTGTTCACGCCTGGTGCGCGAACAAAAGTACGCCCTCGCGCAAATTTATAAAATCCGGCCCTATATGTATTGATCACAGCTCCTTAAAAAGTTTTTTGTAGCATGTAGGAAGAGAAGCCACCATAGATCCTCAATTAATGCCCTCTACTTTATCCACATACATTCCCACAGCAAATATATGTGTTTGTGTATAGATATAGATAGGTATAGATGGATAGATAGATTAAATTTAGTTTGCTGAAGATTCTCTGCTTTTGCAACAGTTGCAATTCTGGTTTTGACTCTATTTGCCCTCTAGAGAGAAAAAGGAGGTTAGGTGAATAGAGTCCTGTGTCTTTTACAAGCTTGACTTAAACTACAAAAATATCTGTTTTGACCCTTGTTATCTTTAGATAAAGAAAGTGGCAGACAATTTCCTAGCTGTCAGTTTAACAGTGCCAAGTCTCTCCTACAAAATATCAAAATACAGTTATAGAAGTTAACTCACTATTCTGTCTTGTCTACAAAACATTTCCTCTGTCACTCAGATGTTGTTGGAATCTATTTTTTTCATATCCTTCATTAAGAAAAAATGTGGAAAGATTTTATGTCAAAAGCCATTAGCACTGAAAGCAAGGAAACAACATCTTGGTTAGTGAGATGAGCTCTAGTCAAGTTTTCAGAGAAAAAAAAAATTTAGTTCAAGGTCATTGCAATCAGTAGACTAAATGAGCCATCGTTGTTAATTGTCATGGGTAGGAGACTATGCATGCTGAAAAAGGGAGAGTGTTTGTATCTGTGTGGAAGAGCAGGAAAGAGGCTGCCATGTGACGGGTGCTGTGAAATGCATCATTGTTACAAGCACTATGGAAAGTGCAAGTAAATGCCTTTTCCCTAAATGTCAGCTGAACGAAAAATAACATCTTCAGTAGAGCTTGCAAACGTCTGAAAACAGATTATCTAGAAAAGCAGCAATTTTCATTATGGTAATATTTAGCCACTTATTTACAGTGCACAGTAGCTTTCCAGAATAAATGGAATTGCAATAGACAAATCAAGTCCCAGAGATGATTTTTAGCAATTGAATTGCTCCAGATAATGTCATAACAGATTTTATTTGGAATGTATATTCTGCATAAGACAACAGTGAAAACTGGATCAATTACAGGAGCAGCGCAGTCATAGCACTGTCTAAGTAAAAGCATTGCATGACATATCTGAAAAATATGGAGTTAAGAAGAGGAGTTTGGATTTCTTCGGGACTGGGGTTTACCTGGAAGGGAAAAATAATATACAGAAGAGATGGTCTATATCTTCCTTTGAAGGAAACCGTGATCCTGGATGAAAGATTCAGATCATAAATTGTGAAAAGTTTAAATTAGATGAAGGTTGTGGCCAATAGAAGGCAATTTCATTAGGGTGTCATTTCCAACAAATAAATGAAGATACGTGTAGAACAAAGCTATCTGTAAATAACAGGGATGAAATTGGGGGGGAGGGGGAGGGGATTTGAGATCAGGGCTAAGGATTTCCAGAAGTCAAGATGAAAAGAAGTACATTTATAGTCTTGATAATTAAACGATACCCTAATGACAGAGGCATCAAGGGGCATGCCAAGAACTGGATTTGGGACTTAAGCATTCATAGACATTCTTGGCAGGGGATGAGAGGATCTGAGCACTGGGGAGTAGGGGGAGGTCTCCAGGCAGGGCCGGTGGAAGCATTAGGCAAACTAGTAGATCGCCTAGGGTGCCACAGGTTTGGGGGCGACCCAGCAGCCAACTACTTCTTTCATTGGACCTGCTCAGAATTGTGAAAAAACATTGTCCCAATTCCCGACACTGGTGGCAGCTGCAGGACCTCCTTTTTCCAGCCCTCAAGAACTGGAAGAGGAAATGTGTTATGGGCCCATGTGGGCAGGAAGAAGAATGCCCAATCATCGTCGTTGGAAGGAGTGGCCAGAAGAAAAGACTGAGAGGGCCAATTGCGGCATCACCTGCACCGTGCAGCAGGAGAGAGGCGCGATCGGCCAAGTCACGCAGCTGAACAGAGGCAGCGATCGGCCGGGCCGCACAGCAGGAGAGAGGCAGCATAACTGCTGAATGAGGAAGACAGTGGAGGCCTCCTGATGCTGTGGAAGTCCAAGAAGAAAGCTGCTGCTGCTGCCTACACCTAGGAGGGAGAGTAAAAGAAAAGAGTACATGTGTGTGAGAATGTGTATATGAGAACATATGGGGAGAGAGAGCATGTGAGGGAAACAAGAGAATGTGTTTGTGAGAGCATGTGAGGAAGAGTGAATGTGTGGGGGAGAGAGAACATTTGTGTTTGAGAAAGCATGGCGGGAGAATGTGTGTGTGTGTGTTTGTGTGTGTGCATGTAGGGGAGAGAGAGCAAGTGTATGTGTATGTGAAAGCTTGTGGGGGAGAGTGAGTGTGTGTATGAATATGTGTAAGTAAGTGAGTATGCCTGTGTTGGAGCGTGTGTGTGGGAGAGAGAGGAGAAAGTCTTTGTATGGCAGCCACTGCCTCCTCCCATTAATCCTTGACAAGCTCAGACTGATAATCGAAATTTCCCAGGTATGAGTGTGGGAGATTTTGTATCCTTATTTTTAATTATAGGGTGGTGTTTATGTGTTAGCTGTTTTGAAATATTTTATTGCTGTTTGGGAAGGCTTTCAAAATTTGCATGAGTCTTTATTGGATATTCTATTCATCAGCTGTTTTGAAATTATTTTATTAGTATGATTTTACTATTATGATTAATGATTTATATATCTTGATTTTATTGTTTGTTTCATGAGGAATGGTGAAATGTTTGTTTTTCCATTGTTGCACTGTATAGAGTCTGGCGTGTTGCATTTTACAATTCAGTATTTGTCTGCACCTTGCTATTTATACTTTATGGTGGTTTTATTCTGTATTTGATGAGGGTCTGTGTTCTGCATGCGAGACTGAGTTGAAGCATTCTTTTAGCATGTGGTTTCTCTGTAGGGATCTGTAGTAGCTTGGCCTGTTTTGTTTTCCTAATAGGAGGTGTATTGATATTTTAGATTCTGGTGTAATATTTGTGGTATTCCTTTTCATATGTAGGGTTGCTACTGTCTGAGTGTTTGCAGATAGTACTGTGTTGATACAAGAGGACCATGCCAACACGAAACATGTTATAATAGGTGTGATGCCATATGAATTCCAAGTTGCAAAGTTTTCTTGTTGGCATCACAACAGTGCATGTAACTATCATAACAACGTGTATATTATTTTTACCTCAGAATGTCATTTTTCATGTAAAATCTGTTGTTATAAATGCATAAAATTGTGTATGGGGAGGTGGGGGGGAGGGGGCACCAGGCTGAAAGGTTTGCCTAGGGCACCTAATACCCTTGCACCAGCCCTGTCTTCAGGGGTGGCGCTGCTTGGTTCCCCCTTCTGTCTATTTCTGCCTTTATCCATTTCATCACTCCCTTCACCTTCTTTCCTCCTACTAGCCTGGGGTGACAATGAAAATAAGTTATATTGGGTTCTGTGAGCTCACGGGCCTTGCAATGGCTCTGCCTCCAATTTTGCATGGGTTTCCTTTTACCAAGCCACTGCAGGGCCTGGGAGTGTGAGCCTGGGAGTGTGAGCCTGGGAGTGTGAGCATGCTCATGGGCCCTGGGCTAACTTTTTTCTGTTGCTGCCATGGGCCAGGATGGGCCATAGGAGAGGAGGGGAGGGGAGGGGAGGAGTACTACACTAGCTGGATCCCTGTGCTGACACTGGAGATGGGATCAACAACCTGGGACCTTTAGAAGTGTGGTCACCTTAAGATTGCTGTTATTTTATTTAATATAACACCTTTTAACTTCATAACCAAAGCTGTTATGGTCACCGGCCGCGGTGCTCCATGGCCAGGACCGACTGTCATGGCCGTCAGTCACGGCAGACCGTGACCAGGGCAAGTACCTACTCGTGGGGTCCGACGATTCCCCAGGCTCCGGAAGATGTGGGCAGCCCTTCCACGCATGATCTTCACGGCTGTTGCCGCTGGCGGCATCCGGCCGCATGGCTCCTCGTCGGCCGGGTTGGCTCCGCCCCCCTCGGGGGATGACTAGGGCCACGTGCGCGGCTGGCTGCTAAATTTAAAGGAACTACGACAGGAAGCTGTCGTGGTTCCCCCCTTGGACCTCCTCCTGTTTCTGGGTATTTAAGGCAAGGTCTGCTCCTCAGACCTTGCCTTGGTATTGAGGCATCTGGTTCAGGATTCTGTGCTGGTGTTCCTGGTCTCCGTTCCTGGTCTTCATCCCGCTTCTGTTCTCCTTCCTCGTTGGACTGATTCTTGGCTTTTGACCCTTGGATCGGCTGTCGTTCTTCGCTTGGCTTGACCTTGGACTGACTGCGGATCCTTCTCCTGGCTTGCTTCTGGACTGGCTGCGTACCCTTTTCCTAGCTTCGACCCTCGGAACAGCTTTCAACCACTCTTCTGCTTCTACTCCTGGACTGACTCAACCTGCTGGAGGCGCCAGCCGTCTGGAATCAATGACCTGCAGAAGGCGCCTGTATCCAGACCAATCTTCAGTCTTGAGGGAGTCTCCTAAGTCCCAGTGGCCGGGTTCCTACGGGTTACTCCTGGGGGAACCGCGAGCTTCCAGGGCAAAGTCTTTACTCGACTGGCGAACCTTCAAGCCTTGCCCTCTGATGGTAGGGACCAGAGAGGGTTGACTCCCTCTTTGGCAGCGCTAACCTTACCTCGGAACAGGGGTCCACTTCCGGATTCGTAACAAAAGCAGTTTACAAATCAATAAAAGCAAAAAATAATTAAGCAACAATACAATAATAAAATGTACTATGCAGTCATTAATAAAATACAATAAATATAGCAAACAACTAAACATATATTACAACAATATATCCCAAATCCAATGAAACCAAATACATTCCTCAGATTTGAACTACAACTAGCACATACACAAATTGACTAACAGTAACATAAAACAATAAACTGGAGTATCAAAGTGATAAAATGAACCACACAGATAAATCTCCACCAGATATATTAAAAGTACAACTCAGCTTCTAAAGGCATCCCTAAATAACTTATAACCAGGTCTTAATGCCTTTCCTGAAATTCAGCTAATTCTGCTCTATCTGAACTTCAAGAGGAAGAGGATTCCTGATGCCTGATACATAAAAGCCACCCTCCTAGCTGATGCTCACACAATTTCTGTAGAAGATGGAGTTCTAAGGAGGTCTAGTTTGAATGAGTGGAGTGATGAAATAGGTTACAGGAGATCTACAAGATATCTAAGTTGTTCCTTGTAAAGGGCCTTATAAACCAAACAGAAAACCTTAAATTTGACTCAATGCAGAATGGGTAACCAATGGAATTTCTCTAGGAGGGGGCAACATGATCATATTTTTTTCTCCATGCAATTATCAATTTAGCCACTCTATTTCACAATACTTGTAGTCAGTTTAAGTTTAGCACTGCGAGCCCTAAATAAAGGACATTACAGTCATCAATGCAACTTGAAACAAAAATGTGCACTAGCTTTTTTAAATATGCAAAAAAGGATCTCAACTGATGGATATAACAAAGGATATAAAAAGCAGGATGAACCACAATTGAAATCTGATTTAACAGTGAAAATATTAGTGGTTTTACCCCATTATCGCCGGCAGCACCGAGGGAAATAACTACACATTTTCCCATGGTGCTATGGGTGCGAAAGTGTGCGGCGTCAGCCCCAGAAGAGGAGGAATCGGGGCGGCACTGGGGCTGACGCCACTAAGACTCCGCTGACAGCGAAAGGTATGCTTCTTTATCGCTGTCAGTTTTGTGCCAGCAGCGATCGAACCGCGGAGGTGTGATCGCTGCCGGCTATCGCAGGACCGCCCCCCCTTCGCCAACCCGCCGCCCGTTACTGCGGGATTCATGATGCTGTGGTCTTTTTGTAAATCTAGGCCTTAGTTTGGAAATCTGACTGGTTCAGATTTCCAAAATATGCTAGCTAAATTGTGTTATGTATAATAATGGAGCTTTTGTCATAGTCAGAAATTGTCATGGTTTATTGACTTGTAGATACAAATTCTGTGGGGCTCATTGGCAGGTATTCGCACTTTCAGAGTAGCCTGTACAGAATGAAACATTTGACTATCTATGTTACATGTAAAACAAAACCAAACAAAACAAGGAAATGCACTATGGCTGCTAGCGTGTAAGGAAGTCATGGTCAAATACTATCTCCCAGTATTTCATTTGAAGACAATGTTAATGGCACAAAAAAAGTAACAGGAATCATAGTCTCTCTCTCTCTCTTCCAAGTGAAACAAATTGAAAGCTTTTTTCACTGCCTTCTTAAAATAAATATTTACATAGCAATCACATAGCAGAGGTCTGTTGAGAAACTGCTGAATTTTGGGCAGGTGGGGTGTTTTTTTTTTAATGTTTGAGGCTCACAGCTGCTGCAGGTGCATTTCCAGCCACAATAAGTAATACCATTCCCCATAGAAACATTCAGCTGCAGTAAAACAGACAGAAATCTATTATAAATGCGAGTGCAACGTCAACGTCTACAGAGGAAGGCCAAATAACAGAATTTGGTTTGGTAAATACCAGTCTTATATAAGGTTCTTATTTTTTCTAAATATCAGCGGTATTTGCATTTTTCAGACTGATACTTGCAAAGCTCATAAATACTACATGACTTCTGCATGCTATTTTTCTCTTCTAACATGAGCATATTAAAAAAATAAAAAATCACTTTCAAATATGGTAACGGCGTGATATAACCCATTTAGATATCTCCCTCTTGAAAAATGAGAAGGAGCACTAATGGATACATGGTAAATCTCCTGCATTACCATGATACTGGGTCATTACTTTCCATTCTATATGTCTTACATCTTGGCCCATCATTAGATTGCTTTAATAACTGCAGTCAACCATCTGGATCACTTGAGCACTGTCTCCTATGGGAAGACAACTAAATATAGTAAGTGAATGAATTCTGACTAACGTCCTGCAATTCCTCTGCAAAAGTATAACAAAATATTATCTGATAATATGAATTTGGCAATAAAAAAATACACACCATTCATTATTCCCCCATTACTTTTTCATCTTTTCTCTGTAATAGTGTGTTAATGGTAACATACATTTCTTTCAGACAATCTTGCTGGCATTGGCTGGGGAACTCCCCCCCCCCCCCCACCTGCCCCACTCAACACAATACTCACACACACACACATACAATTCAGTATGATTTTTCAGGGGTTTTATGCCTTTGCCAAAATCCTGAATTTATTTCCAAGCTCACGTGGAGTACATTTTTCAAAGCCCTTTCCCCGAATAAAGAGTGACTGAGCTGGATACACTGGTATTGCTAACAATTGCATAACATATGCACAGGTTTCCATAGCAGGCATACTTTTAGCTGGGAAAAAGAGGCGCCCCTGTGGGCAAGTTTAGGTTGAGGGGAGGTAAGAAAAGAGAGCCCATACGCTCAGTTTTCAAACGTCTGAATGCAGTTGTGTAGCAGCTTGACTGCCAATGTAAATGGCAGTTGTAAAGTACATAGGCACTTTTAAAATAAATACTTTTTGACTGCTAATTTTCAAATGAAAACTGTATTGCAATATACAATGGGATAACATTACAAACAATGGGGCCGATGCAATAAATTCACGGAGAAAGCGGGCACTGAACAGTCAGCACCCACTTTCTTAAGGCGCCATGCAATATTTAAATTAGGGGGTCACGTTAGCAAGGAGGCGTGACCCTAGCATATCCTTGCTAATGAAAACCCGACTGCCGAGTCACAAAAACCTACGCCGAGTTTATCGGCATCAATTTTCCTGACTGGCGGATGGCCGTCATGAAAACCGATGCCGATAGACCCGGTGTTGGTTTTCCTTACCTGCAGATGGCTGTCATGGAAACAGACACTGGGTTTATCGGTGTCAGTTTTCATGATGGCCATCCGCCGGTCAGGAAAATTGATGCTGATAAACTCGGCATAGGTTTCCTTACTGGCAGAAGGCCGAGTCACAAAAACCTATGCCGAGTTTATTGGCGTCAGTTTTCCTGACCGGTAGACAGCCATCATGAAAACCAACACTGATAAGACCCGGTGTCGTTTTTCCTTACCTGCGGACAGTAGTCACGAAAACAGATGCCGGGTTTATCGGCGTTGGTTTATCGGTGTCAGTTTTCCTTACCAGTGGATGGCCCAGTCATGAAAACCTATGCCGAGTTTATTGGCATCAATTTTCCTGACCGGCAGATGGCCATTACGAAAACCGACACTGATAGACCGGTGTCGGTTTTCCTTACCTGCGGACAGCAGTCACGAAAATGGACGCAGGGTCTATCAGCTTCAGTTTTCGTGATGGCCATCTTTCGGTCAAGAAAACGGACGCCAATAGACCCGGCATCGTTTTTTCTTACCGACGGACGGCAGTCACGAAAACAGATGCCAGGTTTATCAGCGTCGATTTTCGTGACTCGGCCGTCCGCCGGTAAGGGAAACCGATGCTGAAGGTTCAGGAAGCGAGCGCTTGTCAGTCGAGCATCCATTTCCTGAACCCAACTGTCTATTTTTTTTTAAACTTTTTTTGATTCTTGAATTTTTCATTCTACTTAATATCACAATGATATTAAATAGGAGGCAGTACTGAAAAGCAGTTTTTTTCTGCTTTTCTGCACTTATTTTAGATGTGCTCAGCTATTAACGCCTGTTCCAAGCAGGCGTTAATAGATGACAGTTAAATGTGCGTCCAAGATGCACTGTTTTGTTTGCATCAGGAGTGAATGCCTAATAGCCTCATTCAGATGCATTTGCATGTGATGAGCGCTATTAGATTCACTCTGCGTTGGACGTGCGTTGAATAAGCGCTAATCCCCTTATTGCATTAGGGGACTGATTAGCGCCTATTCTACCAGCATCCGACTGCGGTTTAACAGTTCGCTTGACCGAGTGCACTGTATTGCATCAGCCCCAATGCCGGCTATTCAAAATTGCAGCCATTCAGTGCAGACTGGTCAATGCAGTTTGAGCATGCAATAAAACAAATGAAATAAAAAAAATACGAAAAACTCACAGTATGTATTTAAATTGGCCTTTTGTAAAAAAAATAAGGGCACTTTTGAAGGCAAATGCTGCTTATGTTATGCTAGAGAAGACTAAAAAGGATATTTAAATGATTATAATTTCAATGGATGGTTTGTTTTGAGCAAACTGTTGCATAGACTAGATTTACTACTACATCCCTCAGCTTCATCAAACAAGTATAGCCATCTTCGTCTTGTTTCCTTTTCAGCTTTCTAACTTTATAGCTGCTCTTAGAGATGCAGCAGTGTTTCTGGGTTCTGATTTCTCAGAAAACTGCCTGCTTTTCATGCCTTCTCTGTGTCAAGAAGTCACATCTATTTATTTATTTATTTATTTATTTATTTATCTGTTTTTATATTCCGACATTCACCAGAGGGTATCACATCGGTTTACATGATGTTTAATGAGATAGTGTGATTACAGGTCACTTTATCTTTACATTGAGGCCGTATGAAGCTGGAGCGAAGTAGACAGTGAGGTATAGAAATGAGAAAGTTAGGATTATAATAAGTAGTAATAAACATTGCAAAGGAAAAGACTATATATTGTAATGAAACGGCCTATTTACATGACAATATAATAGCTTGAGATTAGATATGACTGTTAAGAGGAGTCATTGTGAATATATGGGGGGTAGTAAATCTGGTTGTTGTCGATCTTAGGATATGTTGTGAAATTAACTATTGGCTGGGAAGCCTTTTTGGAATAGCCACGTTTTTAGTGATTTCTTGAACAGTTGTGATGAGAGTTCCATTCTAAGATTTGCTGGTAGTTTGTTCCAAAGTGTGGGTCCTGCTATTGAAATTGTTCGTTGACTTGTTGAGGTGTGATGTGCTTGTTTGTTGGATGGAATGGAAAGTAATCCAGAGTTGTCTGACCGTAGGTTTCTTTGGGAGGAGTATGGATGAAGGGTGTCCTTTAGACAGTCTGTTTCTTTGTTGTAAAGGGATTTGTGTATTAGGGTAAGGGATTTGTATTGAATTCTGAGGTTTATGGGGAGCCAGTGGAGGTCTTTTAGTATGGGGGTGATGTGTGTGGAGCGCTTGCTGTTTGTGAGAGATCTGGCAGCTACATTTTGGAGAAGTTGGAGTGGCTTGAGGGTGGAAGTTGGAAGCCCAAGTAGGAT
Organism: Rhinatrema bivittatum; assembly: GCF_901001135.1. Classification (NCBI taxonomy): domain Eukaryota; kingdom Metazoa; phylum Chordata; class Amphibia; order Gymnophiona; family Rhinatrematidae; genus Rhinatrema; species Rhinatrema bivittatum. Next base: position 368,088,544 of record NC_042615.1, read on the forward strand.
GGAATTACTATAGTCGAGTTTGGAGAATATGAGGGCTTGGAGTATAGATCGATAATCTTGACTGAGAAGTAGGGGCTTGATTTTTTTTGAGGACTTGTAATTTGAAATATCCTTCTTTTATTATAGAGTTGATGTAGGCTTTTAAGTTTAGTTCGGAGTGTATGGTGACACCTAAGTTTCTTGTTGTTGTGACAAGATGTTTTGTGCTTTGTGTGGCTGTATAGTCTTGAAGATTCAATGCTGGTGGCTTGTTGGAGATGTGCAAGATTTCAGTTTTTGTATGATTGAGGGTGAGTACTATTTGGGATAGGAGTTTTTGTATTTGTGTAAGGATGGAGTTCCATTGTATCATTGTGTTCTGTATGCTTTCTTTCATGGGGATGAGGATCTGGTCATCGTTGGCATATATGTTGTGTTGTAGGCCCAGTTCGGTGAGCAGTTTGCAGAGTGGGAGCATGTAGATGTTGAAAAGGGTGGAGGAGAGTGATGAGCCTTGAGGAACGCCGTATGAAAGGGGGAGTTGTTCTGATTCCTTGCTGTTGAAGGTTACTTTGTAGGTTCGGTTTGATAGGTAGGATCTGAACCATTTGATTGTGGTGCTTCCTAGTCCGATTTCACTTAGTCTGGTTAGAAGGGTGTTATGGTTGACAGTGTCGAATGCGGCGGATATGTCCAGTAGAATAAGAAGGTAGGATTATCCGATGTCTAGACCTCTGAGTGCTGTGTCAGTAAGGGTGAGTAAGAGTGTCTCCATGCTGAGTGTTTTTCTGAATCCGTGTTGGGATGGGAATAATATTTTGTGTGTTTCCAGGTGTTCAGAGAGTTGATGGTTTACTGTTTTTTCAAGGATCTTTGAGATAAAAGAGAGTTTTGATATGGGTCTGAAATTGTTAGGGTCTGCAGCATCCAGGTGTGGTTTTTTGAGTAAAGGTTTGATGATGGCGAATTTACGGGCTTCAGGGAAGTTTCCATTTTCTAGTGATACGTTGATGATGTCAGCTATGGGTTTGGCTATGACGTCAGGGATTAATTTCAAGGTTTTGATCGGTATGGGGTCAAGGGGATGGGTGGCTGGGTTTATTTTTTGTATGGTGGTTTTTATTTCAGAGGAGGCTATGGTTTCAAAGGTGGTCTATGTAGAGGCAGTGGTGGGCTGGAGTGTCGGTGTTTCCATTGTGGCTTGAGGGGTGGTAGTTATTAGTTTGTTGATTTTGTCCAGAAAGAACTTTGCTAGTTTGTCACATGTTATTGTGTTGTTTTCATTGGAATGTAGGGTTTGAGTGGCTGAGTCATCTTGGTGACGAGGTTGAAGAGGGCTCTTGGGTTGTATTGGTGTTCGTGGATTTTTCTAGCGTAGTATTCGCATTTGGCTTTGTCTATGTTGGTTTTGTAGATGTGGAATATTGTTCTGTATTTGTCTTGGTGGGGTGTTATAGGATCTTTTCTCCATTTTTTTCTCTGCTTGATGGAGTAGTCGTTTTTTTGATTTTTAGTTCGTTTGTACCATGGCACTTTATGAGTAGTTTCAGTTCTGATTTCTTTGGTGATGACTGGACATTTTGCTTTGGCAATTTCAGCATTGATGTTGAGCCATGAGTTTGTGGCTGTGTCTGCTGTGTTGAGGTTAAGATCTTTTAGTGCGGAAGGGAGTGCTTCTGCGATGACTTCACTGGGGAATGGTTTGGGGAATGAGATGTATTTTTTGTTGTTGATTTCAGTGTGGTTGATTTTGAGTTGTAGCGTGGTTTGGATGAGTTTGTGGTCGAACCATGGAATGTTGGTTGCTGTGAGGGGGATATTGGTGCGTGCTATTTTGTTGTTAATAAATATGAGGTCTCGAGTGTGACCAGATTTTTGAGTTGGTGTGTTTACTATTTGTTTGAAACCAATGACAGACATGGTGTCAAGTAGAAGTTGGCTTGTGGGAGACTGGAGGGTGGAGTCTATGTGGAGGTTAAAGTCACCTAGGATAATTGCTGGTGTATCCATGTTAATGTGTGATGGGATGATTTCAATGTGAGATGATAGGTGGAGGTCTACGGATTTAGGTGGGGCATATAACAACATGACTTGAAGGTTTTTTGTTTTGACCAGGCCTATCTCCAGAGGTGCAGGCTGATTAATGAGTTGTTGAGTGAATTTGAATTTCTTTGATGAAATAAAGAGTAGTCTGCCTCCTTTCCTTTTTGGTAATGAGAAGTTATTATATGCTGAGAGGGGTAGTTGGTTGATTAATGCTGTGTCTGATTTCTTGAGCCATGATTCTGTGATGCAGAGGATGTCTGGGCGGTTGTCCGTTAGTAGATCTTGTAGAATGGGGATTTTCTTAGTGACAGATTGTGCATTAATTAGGATGAGTGAAAGGAGGGATATTGTTGCCATGTGAGTGTTTGGGTTTAAGGAGATGTTTATGAGATGTTTTGGTCATTTGTAAATGTGTTGGTTGTTGTTGGGGTGGTGCTTGTTGTTGGTGGGGTGGGAGCAGTGGTTGAATGTTGGTATGAGAGTGGAGTGGGTAATCATGGTGTGTGTAGGGGGGTGAAGGGTAGCAGGTGCATTTTGTTATTGTTGGGAAGTGTGGGTGGTTGTGGATGGTAGACTGGGGGGAGGAGAAATGGATGAAGTTGAGGGGTTAGGGATGGAGCTATGGAAGGTAGGGGGTAGGGGGTGTGGGTATCTGTTTGTGAGTAGGGTGGGGTGCTGTATGGGGCACCAAGGGGGCACAAAGGGGCACACTAACGAGACACTTAGGTGTGCAACGCCAGGCGCAGGGCACCTGTGACCCTCTTTAAGTAGCTGATCCGGCCGCAGGATGTGATGTTGGCGGGTGGGGGGGTCCTTACTTGGCCCAGATAGAAGAACAGGATCCTGTCTGAGCTGGCTTGCGGTGAGGTAGAAGGGTTTGCTTGGGACCCCGCCGGGTCAGCACCGAGGTGCGCGGGGCAAACGCTGCGGTCCAGCAAGGAAACCCCAGAGGAATTAGAGATAAAATTTTACCCATGATTAGGCAGCCCAAAATGTTCAATACATTTATTTATTTATTTATTTATTTATTTATTTAACAGTTTTATATACCGCAGTTCAGGTAACAAAGTTACTAATCACTTCGGTTCACATTTCAACAATTACAATGACAATATAGAGAATAATGTCTTACATAGAACAGGGTGAGTGAAACTTGGATAATAACTTACAATGAACAGGGAGAATACAATTTATATACAAAGAACTTGGAGGAACGGTTTGTGAAGTCGCTGGGACTGTCTTGGCGAGGCCTAAAGTCAACTGTCATGACATTCAAAGGGAGAGAGCTAATACGAATGGGTCTTCCGTAGGGATCTGTAATAGGATAATTAAGTTAGGAGAATGCTTGGTTGAACAACCAGGTCTTAAGTCTTTTTTTGAAGGTGGGTGTCGATTGTTCGAGCCTGAGGTCTGGTGGGAGTGAATTCCAATGTATAGGGTCAGCGGTGGAAAGAGCTCTTCTACTTAGTGTTGTTTTGACTGGATGGGCCTGTAGAGTGCCTCTCTGGCCTAGTCTCATCGATCGGGAGGTAGTATGAGGCTGCAATGGGATCGTGAGCTCAATTGGGGTGGTGTTGTGGATGACTTTGTGGATGATTGAGAGGGTCTTGTAAAGGATTCTATATTTGATTGGGAGCCAGTGAAGGTTCTTTAAGATGGGTGTTATGTGGTCCCTTTTGTTGGATTTTGTTAGAATCCTTGCTGTGGCGTTCTGTAACATTTGTAACGGTTTCAAAGTGTTAGTTGGTAGCCCAAGCAGCAATGAGTTGCAGTAATCTATTTTCGAGAAAATGATTACTTGTAATACAGATCTGAAATCTTGGAAGTGTAGGAGGGGTCTTAGCCTCTTTAAGACTTGGAGTTTAAAGAAGCATTCTTATACATATCTTATACATCTCACTATTGCTATTAAGGACTTGATATTCAAACATAGCAGGATAGGACTTATCAGGCTAACTTACAAGGGATAATCAGCACCATGGATTTGCTGCTGAATATCTCCCTAAAAGTAGTTAGCTCGACAAGTCTTATTCAGCTAATGCTAGACTTGCTATTGAGCAGGTCTAACTTATCTGGTTAAGTTAACCAGATAAGTAACTCCTCCCCAATCTGCCCACATCCCACCTTCCACATATCTTAAGTTATTTAGCTAAGATTTTGGCTTTGATTCTTTTATGAGGTGGTAAATGGCATGCTTCTTTTTTTTTTTTTTTGGAATTGCTTTGTTCTTGTGACGTCATGCTGTGTTCCATGCCCGTGGACGGCCACGGGCGCAGCACCCTACCTCAACCACGGCAGCGACCTGCCGCAGCAGTTCCTAGCAATTCCCCTGGGCCGGTGCCCGTCGCTCCGGCGCAGGTCCCAGGTCTGGCCGCCGGTGGGGAACCTTCCCTTCTCCTTGCTCGTGGCGTTCTGCAGTCTTTCCTTTGCGGAGGAAATCCAAGATGGCTGCCACCATCTTTAGGCACGAGGCCACGCCTCCTCCACAGATTTAAAGGGGCCAGGCCCCTTAACTACTCACAGCTGTCTCTAATGGGCCTGAGTAGAGGAAGTATAAAGGGAAGCTTCCTCTGCCCATTATTCGACTTGGCAACATCTTTGTAGCACTGTTTAAGTCTGCTTGCTTCGGTGAGTCTTCCTACGCTTTGGATCCTTGTTCCTGGTTCCTGTCTTGTCTTGGTGTTCCTGGTGTGTGACTTAGGATTGGCTAGCGGTGATTCCTGGTGTGTGACTTCGGACTGGCAAGTTGCGATCCCTTGGTATACAACCTCGGACTGGTAAGCAGCGACTCTCTGGCACATGACCTCGGACTTCTTCTGGACCATCATCTTCAAGGGCTCACCTAAATCCCAGCGGCCTGGGTCCCTACGGGCTCCTCCCAGGGGGACTGCGGGCTTCCAGGAGTGAAGATCCAGTTAGCCCTTGCACCAAACTCTCGACTCCTTGATCTCTCAAAGGTCCACCTAATTCCCAGCAGTCCGGGTCCCTACGGGCTCCTCCTGGGGGGACCGCGGACTTCCAATGGTGAAGACTCCATTCTTCTCCTTGACATCACGACTCTCCATCTGTTTCCACGGTTGCCTCAGTCTCCAGTGCCGAGTGTCAGCTGGTTGCATCTTCTGTTCTGCCTCGCCACCTGACGGGAGAACCTACGGATCTTCTTCCTAAGGTACACCATCCTCCCGTCGGCCCAAGGGTCCACAAGCCTAAGCATAACATGTCACATCTGAAATATCTCAGTCCTCAGGTGTTATCCCAATCCTGATGGCTATACATGATTACATGTGTCCCTTTACACTAGATCATGGATGATTAGCCATCTTTTTACTACCTTCCCTTTCCATTACCTAATTTGACGATGTTGCTTCCTGGAAAGTGTGCAACTGTTTTAGAATCACAAAAAGAATGTAGGCTAGAAACTGCTTTCAGCAAGAGTTTTCTGGCATAAATTGTCACTGTATCCTTTTGTGTCAAATGATAGAGCAGCCAAGGGATGAATTGGGATCTGTCCAGATTTATGATGCTACAATCCTAGTTACTGATGTTCGTGCTTCAGTCATTGGAGATACACATTGGGGTAGATTTTAAAAGGTGCGATCATGTTATAAAATTGATGGGCTGCACGCACATGCACCAGATTTTATAATCCACGCACATATGTGCAGGTGGCGCGCGCAAGGGGGGAGGGGGGAGACTTCCATAATTTTTACGTGGCGACGCATCCCGGCTTTTCTCAGTTCCCTACTAATCTGCAATAAGGAGTGTATTGGGAGGGAACTTTCCTACCCCCCTACCTAACCTCCCTTCCCCACCCCCTAAATACTACCTTTTTCCTTTTTTATTCTTGTTCTATAATTTACTTCAGCTCCTGAGCTGAAGTAATTTGCGTGCACCGGCAACCGGCTGGCAAGCAAGGCTCCAGGACAGCGAACAATGGCACTGTCACAGCCCACCCACTGCCCCCTGCCCCACCCCTCCCCACCCAGAACATGCCCACCCTGGTCTAACCCTTGCAGGAAGGCTGGCACTTGTATGTGGCCAGGCCTTGTGGAAAATTGGCTTGGCTCGCACAAGGCTCGGCCATATGCATAAAGGCTGGATTTTACGTGCGCAGCCAATTTAAAATTACCCAATTATATCTTACATGATTGTTCATGAGAGGGTGGTCAAACTACATGAACTGGCTGCAAAGAACTATCCAGAATGTGGGTAACTTGTACTCCTGGGGGTATTCTGCACTATACAGTTCACAGAATTTGCACCGAATTCTATTCCCACACAGAATTCTACATCAGCGAGTACAGCCAGAAGAAAGAAGCGTTAATGTCAATATCAGCCTATGCAAGCCAGAAACCAAAAGACAAAGGAGGATGTGGGTGCAGTGAAGATACTTCACACATAATTTGGTGCATTTCTTATCTAATGAGCTCCATTTTTCATCTGTTTTCTGAAGGTGATATTGGATGTGGAGGCACTCCTCATGAAAATACCTCTCTGTGTCATCTTTAGAGCACTTGCACTATTTTTAGGCATGATCAGCTCCTAATGAATGATCCGATCTTGCAATGTCCTAGAAGAAATCAAATCTTCCAATGGAAGGTTTCACACACAGTACTTCTGTCTAGCTCAGATCTTAAGGTGGCAAATATCACAAGGAAGGTGTTTACCCTTAAATTGTCTTGTCCAATAAATTCTACTTCACCTTCTTGGGATTTTTCATCAAACTGAATTTTGTGAATTCTCTTCTGCATCACCTCATAATCTGAGAGATAAGATTAACATACTGGGGCAGATCTTTAAACCTGCACGCGGGCACAACCCGGCGCGAACAAATCTACGCCCAATTTTATAACATGCGCGCGCTGCAGCTCCAAATCGGAGTGGCCTCGGAGGGAACTTCCGGTGCACGCAAATTACTTCCGCCCCCCGCACCTTCCCCTCCCTTCCCCTATCTAACCCACCCCCCAGCCCTATCTAAAACCCCCTCCTTACCTTTATCGGGAAAGTTACGCCTACCTCCAGGCAGGCGTAACTTGCTTGCATTGGCTGGCTGCCGGTGCACCATTCCCCGGCACGGCGGCTGTTCCAGAGGCCTCGGTCCCGCCCGTGGAACGCCCCCGGGCTGGCACCCCACCCACAGTCCCGTCCCCGGAATGCCTCTTTTTCGAAGCCCTGGGACATACACGTGTCCCGGGGATTGTGCGCGCCGCCGAGCCTAAGAAAGATAGGCTCGGCGCGTGCAGGAGCAGCTTGGGGCAGCTTTTTGGGGGTTACTTGCATATGTTATGCGCGTAACCCTTTGAAACTCTGCCCCACTATGATCAGCTCATAGATGTTGAATTCCTTGTGGGAATCTTTCACAAATTCAGTCAATGCGACATAAATTTTACTATGATATCAACATCGATATCAATGCTTTATAATTTGTGCGGATTTGCAGGGAAAATTTTGGCTTTTGATAATTTTTTTGTTTTTCATTTTATTTTTTTTTTCATTTTATATGTTTCAGAAAATAGCACACACTATTTGGAAATTGTGCACACCATTTTCCAAAATGAACCAGAAAATATTAGGGATTTTTGGGGTGAAAATAACCCAAACAAAAATGCCCACTTTGGTTTGGATTGCCATTTGTTTTAAAACAAATGCACATTCCTAATGATTTGTTATTTCTTGCTAGTTGTAATGAACCTCTGCAGAAAGTTCAAGCCCACACCATCACCCTAATTGCTATCACTGCTTGTTCATGTTAGCAGAGTGGATACTAGGGATGTGCAGTCATTTGCAACAAAAAAGGAAATAAAGACACTAATTCCCATTTCATTGCATTTCGTGAATTAAAAAAATGATAGGAAAACCTATGAAATTTTGTGTGGTTTGTCCTAGTTTTTTTTTTTTAGGCGATGGCTAAAAAATGCACATAAAAACACTCCAAAACCCACCCTATCCCTTCTCATTTATTTAACTATAAAGCCCCCCTACCTTCCCAACCCCCTCCAAGACTCACCCAAAGTCTGTGGTGGTCCAGTGGGGGGCCCCCAGAACAATATACCATTCCCAGGTCAGCAGCTGCCATTAATCAAATTGGCACCAGCAGCCCTTTGCCTTTATCATGTGACAGGGGCTACTGGTGCCATTGGGCAACCCCTGTCACATGGTAGAGCAAATGGATGTCTGGCACCATTTTGAATATCAGCCTCAGGCTGTTCTGTAATGTATCTATGTATGTTCATTAGAGAACAGTAGAGTTATTTATATAAAATTTGTTCTCTCTGATTATTGTCTGAAATATCAACATAAAACAAAGTGTATGAATGTAATATTCTATTTTAGATATATCATTTATTTCTAAACAAAGTATAGTTGTCAATACAGTAAATATATATACACTCATATATACATATAGATATATATTTACTTATTGACAACTGTACTTTGTTTTGAAATAAATGATGTATGTGTATGTATAGGATAACAAAAAGAAGAATATAACTTTCATATAGATTATTTCTATTTATCTATCTATCCATACTGATGAATAATTAGAATATTTATTAAAAATGTGTTTTGGATCTGATATTTTGCTCATTTTCATTACTTTCAATCTACAGAGTGTCTGACATATTTGTGGTTTTCTGATAATTTAAACAGTAATGTGGGGAGATGTGATCCACAGAATAAACAGGAAAAATTATCTATTATAAACAAACATAATACAGCAAGGAAAAAGGCAGAAACATGGGCCACACATATTCAGGATAATGACACATGTGTGGCTAATGATAATTAAACTTTTGAAAGAGGAATACAAATTCTGGTAGAAAGTGTTAGAGGCACAGTATGATAAGCAACTCCTTATCTTCCCCATGACCATGTTGGTGCATTTGGCCACTATTCCACTTGTTTGGACAGCACAGATTATTGCTTAGCTGCCTTGAATGCTAGATATTATAAAGGTATGAGATGTCTATGGCAATGCTTTGCAGAACAATCTGCATCAATCCAAAAGCAAAAGGGTTAAAATGAAAAATCGACTTTACTATTTCATGAAAAACCATGAAGAATGTCAAGGGCAGACTGAACTTTATTTATTGAAAAAGGTCTAATGCCAACTTAGCATCCATCAGTTGAGAAATACTGAGATTCAAGCCTCTAAAACTCTTTTATATTTCACCACTTTGCTGACGCTTACTGATTTAATCCTTTGAAGGATTAAAATTAAACTTTGAAACAGTTTGTCGAGTCTACTGGACATAATCTTAAGAAAGGGTTGGTTTTCAATGGGCTCTTTATTATGGGGGCTCTGTGTTTTCAATGAGGGCACAATGAAGCTTCATTCAGGAACACATTTCTTGAACTGATGGACTGTGAGCAGTTGGCAAAACAAATCTGCAGTGCTTTACATTAACATGAGAGCAGGGGCCAAGTTTGTCCAGATGTCTAATATGGCACAGATGGACATGAGAGGCAGTTGTCTAGGTTTTTATTGTAAACTTTAGATGGAACAGTACCCAAAGCTGACCCTAGAAGGGAATTTTTTTTTTTTGACTGGAGGAAATGTACAAAACTGGCTGGCTGTCAGTGTGTTAATTGCCATGAGCGTCCTGCTGCTCGGTGGTTTGGAATCAAAGTAGAGGTGCAATCTTTGTATACACAATGTAATTGTTGCCAGGAACAGCTGTCAAAAGCTGTAGCAGATTTCAGATGATATTCAGTGAACCTGGCCAAGGACTGAGAAGAACTTGATCTCACCCACATGAAAGCAAGGCTTCCATTTACATTCAAGATAGGCAAGGTGGAATGCATTTGTTTATGTATTTTAATTTAAGAAAAACCACCCACAAAACTGCTGAAAAACAAGACCTACCTATTTACCTGGTTTACAATCCTGTAAAAAAGATTTAAAAAAATGATAATACAAGCTGTTATAGTCAATAAGGATAGATGGCACAACCACAGTGTTTTATTTTTCCAATGTGGGAATGCAATAAGACCCTTTTAAAGCAAAATTGAAACAGATATTCCAATTTAAAGTCTATCATTTTGTTATGTAACAAGAGCTTTGACGTGTAATGGCAATTGGTTACCAAGATATGCCATCAAACCACAGGGAAATCAGCTGCTAAGTAAAAAAGAAGGGGGGAAGACTCACACACATTAGCTTAGAGTGAAAAGGGTGATTAATTAGCTGTAGCACTTCAAGAAAAATAAAAAGTGGCAGGGAATGCAAATATCTGCAAATTGATAAAGACAAAGCTATCAGTTCCTAATAAGGAATCCAATAATTCATAAAGCACAAATATTGCTTATGCTAGTGAACTACTTGTGAATTTCAAGTAACACACATTTTGCACTTCTAACGATTCTATTTTAATTCATAGCCTATAGTCCGTTGTTATCGATATATATGCTAGGGATTAGTTCTGTTCTAATATTATTACTCATTGGCTAGACTTTTTCTTAAAAATAACACATTTCTTCAAATGAACGTTTGATAGTGAAACCAATATCAAAATATGTGATAGCAAAGCTCATACAGACCGATGCAATATCATCACGTAAAAAACATGCATCCAAACTGGGCACACGTTTTTTGAACACATGCACATCCACCTCCCCTGGGTGCTCAGTGCTATAGACAAATGAGCTGCCACACAAAAAGGGACACACAAACCAGATAATTTGTGCATCCCTAGCGCTCTGCTTCAGGTGCCCGGGAAAGTGGCTGTGCATTAACAACAGCCTGGCCAAAGCTCACTCTCCACCCTCCTGGCAGGGCTGTTCCCAATTGATCCTTTTCACTGACAATTTTCAGTGAAAAGGACCAATCCCCTTTCAAGACAGCCTTCTGAAATTGGATTGGTCCTTTCACTGACATATGTCAGTGAATGGACCAATCAGCAGTAAGTGAAGGAGTGAATAAATAAATATTAAGTGTCGGGCAATTAATTGGGCCAGAACTTGGGGATGCTGCTTTCTGTGGTTTCTCCTACCGTACTAAATTGCAATGATACTAATAGGAGTAACCACAGAAAGCAGGACTTTTTTTTTTGTTGAGCCCTTGAGCGTGTCATGATTCTGCTTTCTCTGGTTCCTCTTATTTAATAGCATGACAATACAAATAGAAAGAATCACAGAAAGCAGGATTTTTTGTTTCGTTTTTGTGAGCACTTGAGCATGGCATGCTTTAACGCCTGCTCCCGGGCAGGTGATAATTTGCTGCATTAAAATAGGCACATTGGCCGCATGGCAATTTTTGGCATTGCAGGGTAATAGCTAATAGCTAATAGCTAATAGCCTCATCTACATGGAATTTACATGTGAAAATGTATCCAAAACACGCTTGATTATATGTGCATTTTGGATACACTAATCCCCGTATTGCATCGGGCTTAAAGCTAGCGCATTCAAAACGCGCGTCCAACCGCATGTTAACTGGCATGCTGATCTGAACCCCGATATTGCATCAGGCTGATAGACGAGGAAATTTGTAAACCCTTTGGGGAGCTTGTAGATGTTGTAAATGTGGACCCTTGAGCTGGAGCGAGATGTGTTGACCGCTGAGGAAACCCCTCAGTGGGACTCGTCTCCGGGAGGTGGCGAAGGCGAGCAGAAGATTTACAAGACCTGGTTCCAAATAATCAAATAGGACGGCCCTCCGAGGAGCGGATAGCCTATAAATGCAGAAGAGCCCCTGAGGAGCGGGTACTCGGAGCGTTCACCCAGCAAGATAGGAACCAATCACTTGAAGAGACAGCATAGTCCAGGCAGAAGGTCTGTGGCAGATAGAGAAGAGACGAAGTGACGGTCACAGGAACATGGAGACGCTGGAGGCATGAAGACTAGGGATGTGAATCGTTTTAGGACGATTAAAATTATCGTCCGATAATTTTAATATCGTCTTAAACCGTTATGGAACACAATACAATACAGATTCTAACGATTTATCGTTATAAATCGTTAGAATCGTGAGCCGGCACACTAAAACCCCCTAAAACCCACCCCCGACCCTTTAAATTAAATCCCCCACCCCCAATAACTTAAATAACCTGCGGGTCCAGCGGCGGTCCGGAACGGCAGCGGTCCGGAACGGGCTCCTGCTCCTGAATCTTGTCGTCTTCAGCCGGCACCATTTTCCAAAATGGCGCCGAAAAATGGCGGCGGCCATAGACGAAAAAGATTGGACGGCAGGAGGTCCTTCCGGACCCCCGCTGGACTTTTGGCAAGTCTCGTGGGGGTCAGGAGGCCCCCCACAAGCTGGCCAAAAGTTCCTGGAGGTCCAGCGGGGGTCAGGGAGCGATTTCCCGCCGCGAATCGTTTTCGTACGGAAAATGGCGCCGGCAGGAGATCGACTGCAGGAGGTCGTTCAGCGAGGGTTCCGGCGCCTCGCTGAACGACCTCCTGCAGTCGATCTCCTGCCGGCGCCATTTTCCGTACGAAAACGATTCGCGGCGGGAAATCACTCCCTGACCCCCGCTGGACCTCCAGGAACTTTTGGCCAGCTTGTGGGGGGCCTCCTGACCCCCACGAGACTTGCCAAAAGTCCAGCGGGGGTCCGGAAGGACCTCCTGCCGTCCAATCTTTTTCGTCTATGGCCGCCGCCATTTTTCGGCGCCATTTTGGAAAATGGCGCCGGCTGAAGACGACAAGATTCAGGAGCAGGAGCCCGTTCCGGACCGCTGCCGTTCCGGACCGCCGCTGGACCCGCAGGTTATTTAAGTTATTTGGGGGGGGTTCGGGAGGGTGGGGGATTTAATTTAAAGGGTCGGGGGTGGGTTTTAGGGGGTTTTAATGTGCCGGTTTTTCGATTTTTCGATTTTTAACGATTTTTAACGATTTTTCACGATATTTTACCCCCCCCAAACGGCAACAATACGATTCCCTCCCCCTCCCAGCCGAAATCGATCGTTAAGACGATCGAGGACACGATTCACATCCCTAATGAAGACACAGGAGACGCTGGAGGGACAATGACACAGGAGACACTGGAGGCACGGCACCGAAATACAGGGAATGCAGTCTAGGAGCAACAGAGGAAGTCTGTTGCAAAGACCAAGAAAGAAAGCAGTTGCAGGGTTTAAAACCTCTACTGCGGTGATGTCATAATCAGACATCATTATCCAGAGCTGGCTTAGCTCTCCAGATGCAGTCCCCTTAAAGGGACCTAACAGTAGGCATGTGGATACACGCCTATGGAAACATTTTCAAAGGGGGACTCCCCATGGATGTTCCCTTTGAATGGCTGGTGCCATAGGTACTTCAGTGGTTATTTCAGCAGTTGTACAACCTGCACCATTAATCACTTATAGGGATCTCAAAATGAAATCCCAACAAGTTTGCTAGCACCACCCTACCATCACCCTAACCCTAATGCCAACCTGACTATGCCCTTTAGTGGCACAAGAAAAAGTGTCCACCTGTGAAGCAGCATGAGTACTTTGTCCCACAAAGGGAAATTTTCAGCCCTGATTTTATCAGTCCTTTGACTGGCCTCCCAGTCATCATCTCTACACTCTTAAAGGTGAATTTTAAAAACCTGACATGCACCAAAACTGGGAGTACGCGAATACATCGGGTAGGCACGCGCCGAGAAAATTTTAAAAGCCGCCTGGAGATGTGCATATCTCCTGCTGCGTGCACAAACATTTCTAAAAAGGCGCAGGGCATGGGTGTTCCTGGATTTATCAAAAAAATCAGCATGTAAACACTTAAGTGTACAAGTTTATTTATTTATTTATTTTATTTAAAATCTTTTCTATACCGTCGCTAAGTTATATACCATCGCAACGGTTTACATGTAGGCACATAAATTAATGTAGGTGAATGCGTACTATAGTACATTCTAACAGGTGCCATAAAAGGTTCAGTTACAATATATCGTTAAAGACAATCAATTGTTTAGTGAAATAGATCAAGACCAGGTGTACCTGTAAGGTACTGTTCATGGGTAAAATTCATATTCATAGTGTTTACAATTATGTTTATTGTGATATAGTGTTCATAGACTATTATAATGCACATTCTTAGAATACTGCTGTGTGCTGGTGCTCTTCTGCCTATTCCTGTATATTTTCTATTCCCCATTCTCTTTATAAAATGCTTGTTTAAAAAGCCATGTTTTTAAACTTTTCTTAAAGGTTTTAAGATCTCATTGTAATCTGATCTCTAGAGGCATTGTGTTCCAAAGTATGGGGCCTGCTAAAGTTAAGCCCTTTCTCTCACTTTGGTTAGTCTCACTGTCTTTACTGAAGGAATGGTTAAGAGTGCTTTAGTTGCTGATCGAAGGTTTCTGTGTGGAACTTGTACTCGTAATGCTGTGTTTAGCCAGTCTGCTTTTTCATCATGTATTAGTTTATGTATGGTACATAATGCTTTGTATTTTATTCTGTGCTCTATGGGTAGCCAATGTAATTCCGCTAAAGTTTCAGTTATATGGTCCCTCCTTCTTTTTCCAGTTAGTATTCTAGCTGCTGTGTTTTGTAGTATTTGAAGTGGTCTAAATGTTGTATTTGGGAGTCCTAGTAAAAGTGCATTGCTGGAAAAGACTAGTGCCTGAAGTACTGTTCTGAAATGATCTGGTGTTAGTAGTGGTTTTAGTCTTCTGAGGATTATGAGTTTTGCATAGCCTTCTTTTATTTTTAGCGATATATGCTGTTTTAGATTGATTTCTGGGTCCATTATTATTCCAAGGTCCCATACTTTTTCAGCTAGTTCTATTTTCTGGTTGTTTTTGAGTATTATTGGAGTTTGAATGATTTCAATATTTTTCCATTCTAAGTGTAGAAATTCTGTTTTTTCAATGTTAATCACAAGTTCCATTTGGTTTAGCAGTTGTTTTATTATGTCTAGGTACAGTTAGCTAGGTTTAACGTTTTCTCTAATGTGTCCTCGATTGGTAGAATTAGTTGAAAATCATCTGCATAAATGTAATGTATGATTCCTAGTCCTGCTAGCAGATGGCATAAAGGCAGCTTGTATATGTTAAAGAGAGTTGCGGACAGGGCTGATCCCTGCGGTACTCCTGTTTTGAGATTGACTTTTTCTGATAATACGTTGTTGATCTGAACTTGAAAGAACCTATTATTTAGATATGAACTGAACCAGTTTATTGTTTTGCTGTGTAATCTGATGTCTTCTAGTCTTTTTAGTAGTATTTTATGGTTTACTGGGTCGAAGGCTGCTGATAAGTCTAGCATTATTAGAACATAATATTTACCGCTATCAAAACCTCTTAGAATGTTATCTGATAGCGAGAGAAGTAATGTCTCTGTGCTGTAGTGCTTTTGAAATCCATTTTGAGATGGATACAGTATATTATTATTATCTAGGTGTTCAGCTAGCTGTTTCTGTGCTGTTTTTTCTATTAGTTTAGCTACTAAGGGAAGATTTGAGACTGGGCGGTAGTTGTTCAGGATCAGGGGGTCACTGTTTTTTTTTCTTTATGATTGGTTTTATAATTGCCTCTTTCAGTATATCTGGCAGAGTTCCTTCTTCTAGGGATAGGTTTATGATCTTAGCTAATGTAGGGGAGACTGTGTTAGCTGTTTTCTTAAGTTCAAATGTTGGTATTGAGTCGATTTTTTGTGGAGCCGGGTTTAGGTTTTTTAGCATGTATTCCACTTCCATCTCGGATATCTCAATAAATGATGACCATTGTTTAACGTCTCTTTTTTGCATTTTAATTTCTTGAGTGGTAGTGTTTGGAAGTTTGTTTCTTAAGTTAGTAATTTTGTCATTGAAAAATCTGGCAATTTCGTTACATTTTGATTCCGGTAGATTTTGTGGTGATTCTTATTTGTCATTAGTGAGATTTGATACTATTGAGAATAAGGTTCTTGGATTGTTAGCAAACTTTTCTATTTTATTGCTGTAGTATACTTTCTTAACATTAAGGATTAGTTTTTTGTAAAAAGCTAGAAATTTTCTGTATTTAGTTAGCATTTCGGTTGTTTTGAGTTTTCTCCATCTTTTTTCCATTGACCTGAGAGTCCTTTTTGCATCTTTTATTTTTTCATTATGCTAGGGATTATTTTCTATTGATTCTGTTTTACATATTGATTTGATGGAGTTTATTTCATCAGCTATTTTTTTGGTTGAGTCTAACCATGTTTCCGTAGCAGAACTGCAGTTGTTGTAGTCAATATCTGTTAGTTTTTCCTCTAGTTTGTCATTTAGTTTTTCAATATTAAAAGGTGGAAGGTATTTAAATTCTGTGGGTTTATAATTTTGTTTGATTTGAGGTTTAAGGAATTTTACGTTGGAATGAATTAGGAAGTGGTCTGACCAGGGAATTTGCGTGTAAATCAGTTTTACAGTGTTCTAAACAGTTGTGGTTGATAAAGGTGAGATCCAGGGAGTATCCAGCTTTATGTGTTGATTTGTCTGTTATTAGTGAGAAATCTAATGCTGTCATAGCGTCTATTAGTGTCTGGCATGTGTTTGATAAAGGGTGGACGTCCATGTGAAGATTAAAATCTCTTAGCACTATGGTAGGTTTAGAGATGTTTAAGTGTGTTGTAAGGAACTCAATTAGTGGTGAGATGTTTAATTCTAGGAGGCTTGGTGGACAGTAGATAAGGGATATTTTATATTGTTAGTATCAAAAATGGCAATTTCATGATTGGGGGGGGGTGTTATTGGGATTGGTTAACATTTAAAAGTGTTTTCAATAATTAGAAAGAGTCTACCACGCTTATTTATTCTAGGGACTGAAAACACCTTGTAATTTCTATGTGCTATTTGCTTTTTTAGAACTGGAGTCACCTACTGCATAACTGCTTCTGCTATGGATGGCATATAAGACATAAAACAAAAAAATATAGGCATGTCAGCAGGGTTTTAAAGGTCGAGGTTAATAGGGGAAAAGGGAGGCTATTAAACAAAGGTATTTGGAAGTCCTTGCCAGGGCAAATGGAGTGAACTGGTGAAACTGGCAATGCCATAGATGCACATCCATTTAAAAATTCCTTCACTTACATGGTGGAAGTGGGATTTGCGTGCATGTGCGTGCATCCACTTCAAACTATGCGCACAATCATGCATATACGCGTGTATGTTATAATATAGCTGTATCCCTGGGTGTAAGCTGTAAAATATGCGCACATGTGTGCCCAGGCACCTAATCAAAAGTTACCATCTTAAGTCATTATGGTGGTGATTACAAACAACCTGTCCAAATTAGGTGGCAAAAACATCTGCAAGTTACATCAATTTTCAAAGTGGACTTACACTTTGGTACATTTGTTTGAAATCGGGACGTTTTTGGTGTATGACGTTGCCTTTCTGGGTCAGACTGAGGGTCCATCAAGCCCAGCATCCAGTTTCTAACAGTGACCAATCCAGGGTACAAATACCTGGCAAGTACCCAAACAGTAAGCAGATCCCATGCTACTGATGCCAGTAATAGCAGTGGCTATTACTTGATTAATAGCAATTTATGGACTTCACCTCCAGTAAATTATCCAAACCATTTTAAACCCAGCTATACTAACTGCCCTAACTACATCCTCCAGCAATGAATTCCAGAGCTTAATTGTGCATTGAGTGAAAAAGAATTTTCACCAATTTGCTGTAAATCTTTGAAAATTGCCCAGCCTATATGTAAGCAAATGTACATACTTTGTTCCACAACCTGTGTACTTTAAAAAAAAATTGTTTATTAAATAACCCAGATACATAGAAAATAAGATGCACATTTTGACCATGTTGTAATGAAGATGTTTCCAGGGCAGGGTTAGGTTGGGGGAGAAAACTTTGGGGTAAATTTTTATTGAAACATTACGCTCATACAAATTAACATAATACCTGTGTAAATAGCCTCTACTCATGCATTCCATATTTTATAATTACCAGAAATACATTTGTATTTTCACTTTTGTGCAAACATATAGGCGCTTAAAATAGGAGTGGTCTAGGAATATTTGGGGTGGGGCAACAAGCACAGAAGTTGCTATTTTAAAAGGCATGCATGTACCTTTGCCAACTTACTCATATTTTTTTACACCTTCTAATTATCTTGTGTAAGTGATTTGTGGGTGGTCTGGGTGAACCGGTGTTATGATGCTGCTCGTGGGCCCAGCCGTGAGCAGCCTCTCACTTTTGCTGGGCCCTGCAGCCTGACGCTGAGGCCTTCCTGGTCCTCCCGCGTCAGGAGCCGCTCTTGTTTCCCGTGTCCTTGTGGCGTGGAGACCGCTGCCACTGCCGACCTTCTTGCGGCAGGAGCACCGCCTCCTCTCTCTCCTCTGCGGCCTAGATGCCGCCGACGTCCCTACTCTCCTTGCAGCAGGAGCACCGCCGCCATTCTTGGTCTGCAGTGCCCTTCTTCGTGGCATGGAGCCGCCAACACCCCAGCCTCGTCTTGAGGCAGGAGCGCTGCCTTCGGCCTTGCTTTGTGGTGTGGCCGCCGCTGTCCTCGGTTCTGGCCTCTTCCTAGGTGCACGGCTGCGCCTCTCTTCAGTAAAGGGCCCGTGGTGGGAAAAGCCCCCCGGCCTTTCCTGATTACATCTCCCGGCATCGCATCTTCAGCCCTATAAAAGGGCTCCTCGCCAGTTCCTCATTGCCTTCGCAAGGAGCTTGCTTGCTCCTGGATGCTCCATCCAGCTCTTCCTTCTTGAGCTCTGAGGTCCCTTGTCTCTCATTCAAGATCTGCATTCTTCATGGGAGCTCCTTTGTCTTCATCCGTGGTTCATTGTCTCTCGTCAGATCCTGTATCCTTGTCCGTCCTGTGCCTTGTCATTCCAGTTCTCAGGTTCCTGTTTCCAGATGTCCTCATCTCCAGATGTTCCTGTGTCCAGTTGTTCTGATTCCTCCAGTTCCTGGCTCCAGATATTCTAGCCTTGTCTCGCCTCCGGATGACCATCCTGAGTTTGCCTGTATCCATGTTTGAATCTGAGCCTGAGCCCTGTTCCAGTAATTGGAGCCATGTTCCAGTCGGATCTGTCTTCAACTGCTGCTCGTATTCCCCTTCCATCTGATCTTCAGTCCTGAACTTGTCCCACTCTCCGTGTGGTCCGCAACCAGCCTCTTCAGGTTGTGTAGGGTGCACAGTGGGACAGGGTTGTCTGTGACCATCCCATGGAGGGCTGTGCAGGGCGCCCTGAGGGGAAGTGCCTGCCTAAGTCACCTAGTGCCTCTTCTCATCCAAGTCTCTAAGTGCCTCGTCTCACCCAAATCTTCAAATGCCTATGTCTTACCCTTGTTCTACAGTCATCGCCTGTCATTGACCTCTATCTGTCCTGTCGCACATTCTGTTCTCATGCGGTGGATCCAAAAGGGCTATCGAGTGGCCGGAGGACTTCCCCAGAGACCAGCATTGCGTTGCTGGGTCTCTCCTGGCGCGTTCGGGTTCAGCAGACCTGGGGCCCAAGGCTTCAGCCTGTCTGACTGTGCTCAAATATATCTCACCTGCCTTGGCGCCTCTCAGGAGTTCCCCTCTGGGGCCATGCCGTGGCCCAAAGGCACACTCTTTCTCCACAATCGGGACCACTCCCTAGTGCTCCGAAAACAACTGGAGGTATTTCATGCTAAAGAAACAGGAAAGTCTCAAATGATCTGGAGACAGAATAGGCGTATGGGTAAACTGGTTAATTTAATTTACACATGCATGTTTTAAAATTGTCTGATTTACACAAGTAAGTCCTACTTTACTTTCATGCATAAAATATATCTGCATTTAGTTTTTTTTTTTTTTTGTATTAAAGCTTTTATTAGCAAACAAGAAAAAGAACGGAAACACAGTGTACTCTCCACATGTGTACATACAAACCCAGAAAACATAGTAGTACACAAGTATGCTAATACACTTTAATGCTGCACCCCTCCCACCCCCCCCACTACCATATGTGAGACAGAAATGCAATTCCAACTAGGAGATCTAATGATCAATAGAAATATTATATAGGAGGCTCAATGGACTCTGGGCAAGAATCGGAGATGCATACATAATGGTAAACATACAGCCTACAGTCATACCTAATGCAAGTGTCCTGAAAGAAATGTCAAAGGAATGTCATAGGGATCTACAGAACTCGAGTTCATTGTGCATTATATGTGGCATACCACGATATAAAGGGACCCCAGACTGCTTGATATGAAGGAAGACGATGGCGCTGGACAGCTGTGATATGTTCCAATGTTTGGATTTTAGTCAGATGAGTGATAATTAATTTCAAGGGAGGCACAGTAGAGCTTTTCCAGTGGCGGGCTAGAGCAAGTCGAGAAACTATACAGATCTGTTGGCAGAGCCGCTGCTGATGGTAGGACAAACCCTCCACAGGCGCATCAAGTAAAGTATAGATAGGGTTTGATGGTAGCTCCTGCCCCACCAGTTTAGATATCCAGGTAATAATCTCTCTCCAAAATGGGGTAATAATTGGGCAGCTCCACCATATGTGTAGATATGACCCGGTATGCCCACACTGGCGCCAACATACTGCCGGCGATGTAGGAAACATCTTAGACAACCGCAAAGGAACATAGTGCCAACGGTATAGCATTTTGAAACAATGTTCTTGAAGAAGGGCGGACAATGAACACCGCCATGCACTCAGAAATCGACCCTCCCAGTCCTCCATCGACCAGGTCAAGTTAAGTTCAGCTTCCCAAGCTAAGGAGCAGCTAAGCTTCGTTGTTTGCACACCTTGAAGTAGCAGGTATATCTTAGAAATAGTTTTTTTAAGACCAAAAGGTGAAGAGCAATAGTATTCAAACATGGTCTTGGCGAGTTCCAACTGCTCAGATTGCCTGAGGGTATGAATGAAATGCACCAATTGCGCATATTCCAGGAAAGGCAGGCTCACCTCTTTAAATTTTGCTTGCAGATCCGTATAGGAGATAATGCTTCTTTCCCAGATCAACTGTCCTATGGTGAATAAGCCCGAGGTTTTCCAAATTGCAAAGGCATTATGGGGCAATCCTGGCGAGAAATGGGTATTATGAAATAAGGCTGAAGAAAGATGATATGGTCTCACCCCCACTAACTTCGGTTTCCATTGCCTCCAAATCTTAAGTGTAGTTAGGAGAGTGGGAGGTAGCAATAACGTGGGTCGCCACGTGTGACGAGGTTGCCAAAACAAGGCCCGAAGCCCCATGGATCCCACCACATGCTGTTCAATGTCCTGCCAGGGGACTGTGCCTGGTACTCCCAGTTGTAATTGGATTACCGTCCTCAGTTGCGCTGCCGCGAAGTACCAGAGCAAATTCGGGACTCCCAGCCCTCCGTTAGCTTTAGATCGATAAAGTACCGCTCTAGCAACCCTTGGAGGTCTTTTCCGCCAGATGAAGTCAAAGATTTTCCGCTGGAGAGAACGTAGAATGCTATTTGTCAAGAAGATGGGTAACGTATTGAAAAGGTATAGTAATCTAGGGAGGACATTCATCTTGATAATTGCTATACGTCCAAGCCAAGGATGAGGATCCCTATACCATCGGAGAAGATCACCATCTATTGCCTTAATAAGAGGTAAGTAATTGATATGATAAAGCTGGTTGATGTCCGCACCCAAGTAGACTCCCAGGTATTTTAATGGTCTTACTGTCCAGCGAAAAGGTAATTGATCCTGAAGCTCACACACTATGGAAGATGGCAGATTAACATTCATAATTTCCGTCTTTTCAAGGTTGGCCTTAAAACCCGAAACTGCACTGAATTTCTGGATAGCAAGCAACACAGCAGGCAAGGATAGTTGAGGGTATGTCAAAGTGAAGAGGATGCCATCCGCAAAAAGTATCATCTTATAGTGAGCCTCGCCCATGTGTATCCCTGTGATAGTAGGTGATGCATTTAGTTTTAAAATAGGTAAAGTACTCATCTTCGATGCTTTGATATACATGGTTTCAATATATTGCATGTATTTGCATGTAAGCCTATATATGTGCATATGTTGTGTGCTAGAAATACATGTATTTTATAAAATGCATGTACATCACATGCATGGGGCATGGGTATAAAGTAATTGCACAGATCTGCTCACAGCCATATATGCACGTATATGCTGCCATATGAATTTGTTTGAAAATTATCCTCTAAATGAATAGAATTGGTTGGAAAAAGTATTTGCAGAAAAACTGTTGCAAATCTCTGAAGGTAATTTTTCCTTTTGCAATTTTAAAAGTGAAAGTACAGTTATGCAGGTAGTCTGAAATTTTCCCTCAGGAAATGGTCTGAATGCTGAGCTTGGAAAATGGGTTTCATGATGGACCTACACTAATGATTTGTTTAATTTAGATGATTCCTAATTTTACTGGAAGGTCCCTCAGCAATGGCATTGTGTTTATGCTGCACTTTAACTTAAAAACTGAAGGATGACGTTTGCAGTAATCATAAGGATCTTTGCAGTGTTTTCTGCTGTGAATTAAATTCTGTCTGATGCAATGTGTTGAGATGATTTAAATTCAATATCTATTTTACAGCAATGGGAAAAATTATTCTTAGATAGGGCATGCAATTCTTTTGAACAGTAATCTGCACTACACATCTTGCTCTCTTACATGCCCCCCACATACACCCCACAATCAGCATCTATCAGAAATTCAAGTATATATTTATACTCTTTTTTTTCCATTCTTTCATTAAAACTCATTTAACAAATATGAATATGCCCAAACAGATAAAAATGGCAAGACACAGTTTACAGGAGTGCGGTAGAGCTGAGGGTAAGAAAAAGAGTGTGTTATGTTGGTGGATCCTTGAGCCGGAGCGAAGTTGGCGCCACCTAAAGAGCAGGAACCTGTAGTTGCCCGCTGTCAGCAGGCAGAAGTTGGCAGGAGCAGAGGCCTAACAGGAACTTCACCATTACCAGCCCTCGTTCCCCACAGGTTGAGCCCCTGGGGAACCAGGGTTGGCTGGACTTAGGTGCAGGCCTCTGAAAAACATGGTAGCCAAAGAAAGGAGCAGGCTAAGAGGAGGTCCAAAAAGGCTGAAGTCAGGGCAGGCAGCAGAACAGTGAACGTGAAGATGAACCATGGTCAGGGCAGGCAGCAGCACAAGCGAAGTTGAGAGGAGGTCCGAGGTCAGCCAGAAGTCAGTCCAGAAAGAAGACAAGTCAAGGCAAGACAAGGTCCAAACCAGAGAATAAATCCTGGGAGAAGAGAAACAAAGTCACGGGAGCAGGAAGACATGACAGGACCAGAAGAGGAATGCGGGAATTAGGAATGCAGGAACCAGGGATGCAAGAACCAGGGACGCAGAACACAACTAGCAACTGAAAGGAATGGAGACCTGTTGCTGAGGCATCAGAATCAAGTTCAGGCTGGCCTTAAAAGGAAGCCCCAATGACATCAGTGGGAGGAGTGTTGTTGAGAGTTCCCATCATGGGCTCTTTAAGTATCGGGAAATGCGTGAGTGCGCATGCCTAGCAATGCCTGCTCAGCTGAGTGGCATCCCCGTGTGGCACAGACAGCGTTGTATGGCGGTCTGCTGCATCTTGGTTTGGGAGGGCATCTCGCTGGCAATTCTTGGCATCGGAGGTAGGAATGGCTGACAGTGGGGGTAGCCAGTCGTCAGTCATGCATAACCGAGAGATCCTTCATTGACCACCTGTTACTACTATTGCAAAATAATAGCAAATAAATAAAAATAAATAAATAGCAAAACTGCATACACACAATTGCACTTGCTATTTGGTGCGCATACTTTTGCTGATGCTAGGGATGTGCAGAAGGAAAAAATGTATTGCGATTCGGAATTTGTTTTGCAGGAACCCAAATCTGTTGCATTCATTTCATAGGGGGGGAAACCAATTCGTTGATTAGTTTTATTAGTTTTCCGATTTCCCATTAAAGTCAATGGAGGAAGTATTTGAAGCCTATTTTTGGCTGCATAATTGGAGTTTTCTTATTAATTCTGATGAAACTTCTGAGGAGCAATCATCAGAACAAGAAAAGAGTTCCAAGGTACTTAAACTGTGGCAAAGTGGCACCAAAGTGGCATGACTAGCCTAAGGCACTTTAAAGGGGCAAAGGGGCACCAGGAGTGACAAGAATGCTTTAACAGAGATGCAAAGCAGCAGCGAGAGTGTCAAAAACACACCACAGTTCAAAAGAGAGCACCAATAACAGATGCATGAACCCTCGAAGGCAGCACGACAGGCAAAGCGGCAAGACAAGTGGCATCAATATCCTACAGCACAATGAAGGGGGAACATAGCAAGCAGAAAGACTAGCACCAACACACTGAGGAACCATGATAGTGGAAAGAACACAACAAGGAGGTGAGTGAGTCATCTGGTGTATGGCAGCAAGGCAGAGTGGCAGAAAGTTGATAGGGAAAAGACAGGCTGGCAGAGCGGAGGTGGTATGGTCCCTGTGGTTTTGATAGGGCCAAGACAGGCTGGCAGAGCTGAGATAGTCAGGTCCCTGTGGTTTTGATAGGGGCAAGACAGGCTGGCCCCGGGGAGAGTTCCCTTTCCTTTGCGCAGGAAAGGGCTCCCTAGAATGGGTTTGCCCCTAGAGTGGGGTGATTCCATTGGCATCTAGTGAGCTCTCGCTGGTCTTTTAAAATATGGTGTTCATAGCAGATATACAAACGAGAATTTTCAAGGCCGAGGCGGAGGAGTGTGCATGTGAACAGTGGTTCAACATGGGTCAACAGGTGCTAAGAGAGAGGCCGGCTACCCTGGGGAGAGTTCCCTTTCCTTTGAGCAGGGAAGGGCTCCCCAGAATGGGTTAGACCCTAGAGTACAGCACGAGCCTTTAAAGCATGGCGATGTGCAGGAGGGTGCTATGTGAACAGCGATTCAACATGGGTCAATAAGTACTAGGAGATAGGCCAGCTGCCCTGGGGATAGTTCTATTTCCTTTGAGCAGGAAAGGCTCCCTTGGAATGGGTTGGCCCCTAGGTTGGAGCATGAGCCTTCAAAGTGTGGTGACGTGGAGGAGGTCTCACTGGGAACAGCGGTTATAATGGGTCAACCGGTGCTAAGAGATAGGCTGCTATACCGGGGAGAGTTCCCTTTCCTTTGAGCAGGAAAGGGCTCCCCTGGAATGGGTTGGCCCCTAGAGTGGAGCATGAGCCTTTAAAGCATGGCGATGTGCAGGAGGGTGCCATGTGAACAGTGGTTCAACATGGGTCAACAGGTATTACATAAGAACATAAGAACATAAGAAAATGCCATACTGGGTCAGACCAAGGGTCCATCAAGCCCAGCATCCTGTTTCCAACAGTGGCCAATCCAGGCCATAAGAACCTGGCAAGTACCCAAAAACTAAGTCTATTCCATGTAACCATTGCTAATGGCAGTGGCTATTCTCTAAGTGAACTTAATAGCAGGTAATGGACTTCTCCTCCAAGAACTTATCCAATCCTTTTTTAAACACAGCTATACTAACTGCATGAACCACATTCTCTGGCAACAAATTCCAGAGTTTAATTGTGCGTTGAGTAAAAAAGAACTTTCTCCGATTAGTTTTAAATGTGCCCCATGCTAACTTCATGGAGTGTCCCCTAGTCTTTCTACTATCCGAAAGAGTAAATAACCGATTCACATCTACCTGTTCTAGACCTCTCATGATTTTAAACATCTCTATCATATCCCCCCTTAGCCGTCTCTTCTCCAAGCTCAAAAGTCCTAACCTCTTTAGTCTTTCCTCATAGGGGAGCTGTCCATTCCCCTTATCATTTTGGTAACCCTTCTCTGTACCTTCTCCATTGCAATTATATCTTTTTTGAGATGCGGCGACCATAATTGTACACAGTATTCAAGGTGCAGTCTCACCATGGAGCGATACAGGGGCATTATGATATTTTCCGTTTTATTCACCATTCCCTTTCTAATAATTCCCAACATTCTGTTTGCTTTTTTGACTGCCGCAGCACACTGAACTGACGATTTCAATGTGTTATCCACTATGACGTCTAGATCTCTTTCTTGGGTTGTAGCACCTAATATGGAACCCAACATTGTGTAATTATAGCATGGGTTATTTTTCCCTATATGCATTACCTTGCACTTATCCACATTAAATTTCATCTGCCATTTGGATGCCCAATTTTCCAGTCTCACAAGGTCTTCCTGCAATTTATCACAATCTGCTTGTGATTTAACTACTCTGAACAATTTTGTGTCATCTGCAAATTTGATTATCTCACTCGTCGTATTTCTTTCCAGATCATTTATAAATATATTGAAAAGTAAGGGTCCCAATACAGATCCCTGAGGCACTCCACTGTCCTCTCTCTTCCACTGAGAAAATTGTCAATTTAATACTACTCTCTGTTTCCTGTCTTTTAGCCAGTTTGTAATCCACGAAAGGACATCACCACCTATCCCATGACTTTTTACTTTTCCTAGAAGCCTCTCATGAGGAACTTTGTCAAACGCCTTTTGAAAATCCAAATATACTGCATCTACCAGTTCACCTTTATCCACATGTTTATTAACTCCTTCAAAAAAGCGAAGCTGATTTGTGAGGCAAGACTTGCCTTGGGTAAAGCCATGCTGACTTTGTTCCATTAAACCATGTCTTTCTATATGTTCTGTGATTTTGATGTTTAGAACACTTTCCACTATTTTTCCTGGCACTGAAGTCAGGCTAACCGGTCTGTAGTTTCCTGGATCACCACTGGA
This sequence comes from Rhinatrema bivittatum, assembly GCF_901001135.1. Classification (NCBI taxonomy): domain Eukaryota; kingdom Metazoa; phylum Chordata; class Amphibia; order Gymnophiona; family Rhinatrematidae; genus Rhinatrema; species Rhinatrema bivittatum. The sequence goes on from NC_042615.1 coordinate 368,115,132, forward strand.
GCCTTTTTTAAATATTGGGGTTACATTTGCTATCCTCCAGTCGTCAGGTACAATGGATGATTTTAATGATAGGTTACAAATTTTTACTAATAGGTCTGTAATTTCATTTTTTAGTTCCTTCAGAACTCTAGGGTGTATACCATCCGGTCCAGGTGATTTACTACTCTTCAGTTTGTCAATCAGGTCTACTACATCTTCTAGGTTCACCGTGATTTGATTCAGTCCATCTGAATCATTACCCATGAAAACCTTCTCCATTACGGGTACCTCCCCAACATCCTCTTCAGTAAACACCGAAGCAAAGAAATCATTTAATCTTTCCGCGATGGCCTTATCTTCTCTAAGTGCCCATTAACCCCTCGATCATCTAGCGGTCCAACTGACTCCCTCACAGGCTTTCTGCTTCGGATATATTTAAAAAAGTTTTTACTGTAAGTGTTTGCCTCTACTGCCAACTTCTTTTCAAATTCTCTCTTAGCCTGTCTTATCAATGTCTTACATTTAACTTGCTAATGTTTATGCTTTATCCTATTTTCTTCTGTTGGATCCTTCTTCCAATTTTTGAATGAAGATCTTTTGGCTAAAATAGCTTCTTTCACCTCCCCTTTTTAACCATGCCGGTAATCGCTTTGCCTTCTTTCCACCTTTCTTAATATATGGAATACATCTTGACTGTGTTTCTAGAATGGTATTTTTTAACAATGACCACGCCTCTTAGACATTTTTTACTTTTGTAGCTGCTCCTTTCAGTTTTTTTCTAACAATTTTTCTCATTTTATCAAAGTTTCCCTTTGATTTAATCCATTAAATCAGCAAATCATAGCATGAAAGAATTAACTACAGTTATCTACAGTTTGATAACAGATGTATATGTTATCAAAAATAACATATACATCTAAATATAAAGCCACTCCAATATAAATCATTACTAGAACCAAAGGAACAACATTGAAAACCAAAATATATATCTATGTATAAATACAAATAATATCATGCAGAAAAAGATACCAATAAAAAGGAAAATAACACCAAAGAAAACTGTAAAAAGAAAGAAAAAGAATAAAGGGGCTAAAAAGACCCCAGAATTGTATACCAATCATCACTGATAAAAAGTCTTAGCAGAGTACAATAACTATCAGAGGGTCTTATGAAATCTGGAAAAATATGATTATCAAAGGATGATAATTGTCAGTAAACCAATCTGTCACTCTTCATAGGGTTGCTTAGCTGCAATGTGTTTGAACAGGAATACTGATTGGGTTTTCTAGATCTGCCCCTTTAAATTCTGGGAGTGGTTTGATTGGTCAGTGTTATATACACACATGCACATAAATGAGATGAAAAAATGTTTGTTTCTAAGATGACTCTATCCCTAGAATGAGTAGGTGAATACTATGTATAAGGTAAAAATTTGATGTATGTGTTTCACAGCCTCACTGTGCTCTGAGTCTGCTGGCTAGGACACCTCTTCACCAGCAGAGGCCTCCAGTGAGTTCTGTCCAGAACTATGCAAGCCATCTCCTCACAGGTCTTCTGACTCAATCTATGGTTCAGGCTCCTCTCCAAGGGGGACTTCAGTGAGCTTTAATCTCCATATTTGCCAAGTTCCTACTCACTGCTTGCACCACACCCAAGCTCCAGCCCTATGCAACCCAGTCTTGCCCATCCATCTTTGCCTATTCATGGAGTCACTCTTTTCTCTTTGACCTGGCTGGTATTTCCTTGTTTTATACCTTGTGTCTTGCTCTGTGGCCTACTCAGGCCTTGCCTTGTCTTGTGTTCTTTGGGCCTTTATGCTCCTTGTGCCTTGTTCTGTGGCCTACCCTAGGCCTTCTTGCTTCCTGCTTTTTGCCTTGTGGCCTATCTAGGCCTTACCTTGTTTAGTGGCCTTCAGGCCTCCAGCCTTGCTGCATTCGGGCTTTTGTGTTTTCTGTTCGGTGTTACCCTTGTCTGCCTTTTCTGCCCTAGTTTGCCTTGTTTAGTCCTATCCCTATCAGGTCTTGTCATGCCCTGCCCAGTCTTATCTGTTCTCATATCCTACACTCAGATCCCTGTCTATTCCAGTACCCTGTCCACAGCTCCCTGTCTTTTCCTGTCCACAGCAACCTGTCCTGTCCAGGCCCTTGCATCCATTCCTTGTCCCAGTTCCTGCTTAGTGCCCAGTTCCTATACCACGCTTTGCCTCATCTAGCTCCTGTATCAAACATTGCCTCGTTCAGCTCCTATATCAAGCTTTGCCTCATCCACCTCTTGTTCCAAGCCTTGCCCCATCGTGACTGTAGCAAGCCTTGCTATCCTGCCTGCACTCTGTGCCCTAGTCCTGCCTGCATGACTTGCCCAAGTTTACAGTGTCTGTGTTCAGTCTTGTTCTATAATACTGACTCACAATGATGTACTCCCATCACAGAGACTTCCTGCCCCCATAAACCAAGGGCTTCACCTGCAGAGGTGGGAGCTGGCTAGGCAAAGACCGGCCCTTGTCCTGCCCAGCATCCTGCCTTGCAATCCTGTACATTTCTCCTGGAGTGATGTATCCTAAGCTGAGAGACCGTGACAATATGTTATTTATGTGGGGAACTTAAGTATTTTAACTAAGAAATGATGAGGTAAAAGATGCTATTAAAGAAAAAAAGACACCCTCAAGAAAATGGAAAGTGGATGCAATTAAGAAAAGAACATAACCACTAAAGTTAGGTATAAAACATTAAGAAGGTAAAATAATTTGAGAAGAAACTTGCCATAGAAGCAATAACTAATGACAAAAACATTTTCAAGTACATCAAAAACAAGAAGCCTGTGAGATAGTCAGTTGAACCACTGGATGACCAGGATGGAAGAGGGAAAGGAGTACTTAGGGAGCACAAGGCCAAAGAAGAATGATTAAAATGAGTTATTTGTTTCTGTTTTTACTAAGAAGGATTTGGGGAAAATAACCACACCAGTAATGATATCTAAAGGTGATGATTCAGAGGAACTGAAGCAAATAACTTTGAAACTAAAAGATGTAATAGAGCAACTTGACAAATTAAATATTAACAAATCACCAGGCCCAGATGGTATTCACTCCAGAATTCTAAACACCCCCCCCCCCCTCAAATGTAAAATTGTAGACTAGGTAAAATCAATCTGTAACCTATCTTTAAAACCAGCCACTGTACCTAAAGACTGAAGGGTAGCCAACATAACACTAATTTTCATAAAGGATCCCAAAGTGATCCAGGAAACTATAGACCAATGAGCCTGATATTGGTGCCAGGCAAAATCATTAAAGTTAATCTAAAGAATACAATTACTTGTCATATGTTTAAACATGGCTTATGGAGAGAACCAATGTTGATTCAGCAAAGGGAAGTCTTACCTTCCAATCTAGGATTTTTTTAAAGATAAAAATAAATTTAGGGATAAGTACAGATAAGCATGTTGGGAATTATTAGAAAGGGAATGGTGAATAAAACGGAAAATATCATAATGCCTCTGTATCGCTCCATGGTGAGACCGCACCTTGAATACTGCGTACAATTCTGGTCGTTGAATCTCAAAAAAGGTATAATTGCGATGGAGAAGGTACAGAGAAGGGTTACCAAAATGATAAGGGGAATGGAACAGCTCCCCTATGAGGAAAGACTAAAGAGGTTAGGACTTTTCAGCTTGGAGAAGAGACAGCTGAGGGGGAATATGATAGAGATGTTTAAAATCATGAGAGGTCTAGAATGGGTAGATGTGAATCGGTTATTTACTCTTTCGGATAGTAGAAAGACTAGGGGACACTCCATGAAGTTAGCATGGGGCACATTTAAAACTAATCGGAGAAAGTTCTTTTTTACTCAACGATCAATTAAACTCTGGAACTTGTTGCCAGAGGATGTGGTTAGTGCAGTTAGTATAGCTGTGTTTAAAAAAGGATTGGATAAGTTCTTGGAGGAGAAGCCCATTACCTGCTATTAAGTTCACTTAGGGGCGGATTTTAAGAGCCCTGCTTGCCTAAATCCGCCTAAATCCGGGCGGATTTAGACGAGCAGGGCCCTGCGCGCCGGTGCGACTATGTTCAATAGGCCTACCAGCGCGCGCAGACCCCGGGACTCGCGTAAGTCCCGGGGTTTTCCGAGGGGGGCATGTCGGGGGCGTGTCAAGGGGGTGGGCCCGATCCGCGCGGCTTTTTCGGGGCGGGACGTAGTGTTTCGGGGGTGGGCCTGGGGGCGTGGTTACGGCCCGGGGTGGTCCTGGGGCGTGGCCACACCCTCCGGACACGCCCCCAGGTCACATCCCGGCGCGCTAGCGGCCTGCTGGCGCGCGGGGATTTACGTCTCCCTCCGGGAGGCGTAAATCCCCCGACAAAGGTACGGGGGGGTTTAGACAGGGCCGGGCGGGTGGGTTAGGTAGGGGAAGGGAGGGGAAGGGGAGGGGAGGGCAAAAGAAAGTTCCCTCCGAGGCTGCTCTGATTTCGGAGCGGCCTCGGAGGGAACGGAGGTAGGCTGAGCGGCTCAGCACGCGCCGGCTATACGGAATCGATAGCCTTGCGCGCGCCGATCCCGGATTTTAGCGGATACGCGCGGCTACGCGCGTATCTACTAAAATCCAGCGTACTTTTGTTGGCGCCTGATGCGCCAACAAAAGTACGCCAAATCGCGCTATTTGAAAATCTACCCCTTAGAGAATAGCCACTGCCATTAGCAATGGTAACATGGAATAGACTTAGTTTTTTGGGTACTTGCCAGGTTCTTATGGCCTGGATTGGCCACTGTTGGAAACAGGATGTTGGGCTTGATGACCCTTGGTCTGACCCAGTATGGCATGCTCTTATGTTCTTATGTTCTTAGTAATACATCTATGTAAGACATTCGTGTTTTGTCATCCCAAAGTTATATGTAAACCGAAGTGATTGGTAACATTGTTACCAGAACCTCGGTATATAAAAAATGTTAAATAAGTAAATAAATAAAATATAAATAAAAATGTTAAATAGTTTGTACATCGTCGCTAATCTCGCCAACCGCTTAACCGAATGCGTTCAAATTTGTACACAACATTCACTTCCCTTACGGGAAGGATCTTATACACTTACATTACATATAGGTCACACCTGTGACAGGTAATACAAGTTTAAAAATTGCTTACACAAAACAGCGACATCTGGTGGCCGTCAGCGCAAGCGCAACCTCTTACACCTTTCACACACACTCACACACCACACCCCACCCCCACACAGGGCTATTGTCTTTCATTCACACTCCCTCATAACACACAGAAATCCACACTCATAACACCACACACCCCCACCCACACGCCTGCCAATGTCTCTTACTTCACCCACCCTCCCAAACACACCAAAACACAAATTCCTGGCTGCTACATTGGGAAGCCACGCATTTCACACACCCTTCGAATTTAAATTAAAGTACCCTCTTCCACCCACCCACGCACTGCACTCCGATCACACACTACACCTGATAGAACTCCGTGCTTCTCCGCCGGCACCACAGGAACGGTGTGGGACACATCACATTTAGTAGGGCCGTCGGATGCCAGCAACAAAAATGGCACCGGTGGACCTTGCCCTTACTATGCTATACGGAGACAACAATGACATCGGTACACCATGTGACATAGTAAGGGCAAGAGCCCGTCAGCGCCATATCCTCAGAGGACATTTGCCCTTACTAGGTCAGGAATCATGATGCACCACTTTCACCGGTGAAGTTTTGCGACATGGCAGCCGGCGGAACAAACCCTAGCACACACCCTCGCCACCGGCTGGCAGTTTACACAGGTAGCCAGGGAGGAGCACGGTGGGGGACCGTTCTTATTTTCCGCCGCACGTTTTTCACAGGGGGGGGGGGCACTGATTCTCCACATCTCCCGAGAGGGGGGCTGTAGCGTGGGTTGCTCTATTTCGCCGGGTTGGGGGGGGGCCAGGAAGGCATGCTTGCATATTTAAACTATTCTTTGCTGGTGCTGTTCATTTGGAGTAAAAAAAAAAACCCCACAAACTGTTACCTTTACTGCTGTGTTCTGTTTTTTCAACTTAACCAGGCTCAGCTACTGCACCAATTGCTTTCAAATTTGGACACAACATTGCTTTCACTTTCGGCAAGGTTCTTCTCTATCTAGATTACAAAGATGTCAAACGGTTACAGAAAAAAACATGTTTTTACATGTGTGTGGGGAAAACAGCGACATCTGTTGGACAGACATGCAACACACACTATCTACCTTGGGAAATGAAGCTGCTGTACTGTGCATGCACGGGCGGGAGCGCACGTCGGGCACAGCGGGACCAACATGGTGCTGGGAGGGGCAGCAGCGGTGCACGTCGCGCACAGCGGGACCAACATGGCACTGGGAGGAGCAGCAGCAGCGGACCGGCGGCAATATCGGGCGTGATGGTGTCGGCCGGCCGAACTTCGACACCTGGGTGGAGCTGCGGCGGCGGCGATCTGGTACGGCTGACTTGCACGACAGGGAGGGATCCTCGCTGACCTCGCGCCTTCGGGAGTGGGCCACGCAGAACCACACAAGAGGAAGAGGGAGGGGGGGGGGCAGCTGGGAGGGCATTGCGAGCCGGAGGGGATCAGAATCAGGGAAGGAGACTGAGAGAGGGTGCGGTGTCACTGACAAAAGGGTAGGGAGTAGGCGGGGAGAGGTGACAGTGAGGGGAGGGTGAATGAAAGGGGCAGTGAGTGTCAGTGGAGAGACACAGAGGGGAGAGGTGAGTGTGAGGGGTGAGAGTTGGAGTGGGGACAGGGGAGTGAAGGGGGGGTTAGTGACCAAAGGGGGAGGGGTGAGTGTGAGGGGAGAGAGCTGGAGTGGGGACAGTGGAGGAAAGGGGGTTGAGTGACCAAGGAGGAAGACGATGTGTGACTGAGGTATATGAGCAAGGGGAAGGGGGAGGGGGGGGGGGGAAAGAACCTGACTCTGCCACTGCAACGCGTGGCCGGGCACAGCTAGTTATTTATAAAAAGAGTGCATTTTTGATATAGCTATGATTTGTGATTAATACAGATGCACCACAATCAGCACATGCAGATCATTTGTCTGAGATGCAGCTATTAAGCACCCTTTTATAGCACAGAGCAGTACTGAGAGGAATAGCGCATGCTCCCTCCTGTCATGAAGGCTCAGGAGGAGGGGGCCTGAGTGAGAGGAGTGCCTTGGAGGTGGAGTTGGGGTGGGGAGTGGTCAGTCTGGAGCCCATCACCTGTTTTATTGGTGGATAGGGGCTAGTCTGGAACCCAAAGTTCCTCTTTCACTTCACAGAATGGGAAGAAGGGGGATTTTAACATTGAATCCCTTTTTTCACTTCAGAAGGGGAGGGACAACTCCTCATGCTTACCAGACTTTTCACTTTGGGCCTGTTAGCACAAGGGAACATTGACATGCATATTGGGTCAGTGTTTAAGTAGCCATACTCCCTTTAACGTGGTCATTTTAATACCGATCCAATCACATCTCTTTAGTTTTGTATATATGGTATTATAAAGGGATTAACACTTGCATTAAAACCAGCTAGTTGTGAGCATTAGACAGCTGCTTTTAACACAGAATACAGAGCCTTTTTGCAGACAGAACATTAGAATCTCTAGCAAAGGATCCACTTGTCAACTATGCATAATTCTCCTTGTGCTACCTTCTTTTCACAGTATCCTTCTCACAGTTAAACCTTTAGTTTTACATGCTGTACGCATACATGTCATTTATTTCTGAGAAGTGTGAGGAATTCAGATATGACCAGCACAAAAGCAACCCAATGTGCTCTTTTCTTAACAATGAGTCCTATATTTTCTGGGTATTCTATTTTTTACACTAAGTTGTACAGGTTTTAAACGAATATAGAATTTTCATGTATATAATTTTGAAATGTTACTTGTTTCTAGAAATTATGGGTAATCGCCTTTAAAAAAAAAAGAAAAATAAATTGATTTGTTAAAACTAGATGAGTTTTCATTCTTCATCCCTCCCAATGCCAATAATAAGAATGCCTTTAGTGAATTATTTGATGGCCTCTGTGAGAAAACATATCCCGTGATCTCTGAAGCTGCTCAAAACAAATGGATTTTTTCATGATGTTCCATAGAGGTTCTTCAGAAGCTTTAGAACACTGCCCTTCATCTGATATTCATGAAGAATACTGAAATAACACTATGCAGTATGCTACCTAAACACATCAATATTTATTATTGTTAATGGATTAAGCATGGCTGATATAAAATATGCCTTTGTTAATAAAGCATGTTAGTGCTCTACTGTTTGTGAACACCTAATAAAATGCAATAAAGACACTATTATGTAATCATTTGCATTCCATTGGAAAAGGATCAGTCTTAAAGTCAGAGAAATACAAAATCTTTAGCTTAAGAAACACGAAAGCTGTTTTTTTCTTCACATAAAAATGCAGAAATAAATTCCAAACTATCAAGTTGAAATATTAAATAAACATTTCTGAAATTTAGGGAACATTTATTTGTATTTCATGATTAATTTTAATTTAATCTTGGGTTTGATGGAGATCACCGAAAGATGTGGTTAATAAAAGAAAAGATTTCTGATTCGTAGAGCGCTGAAATATAAATCAAAATAAACAAACAAATAAACATGATTCACCTAAATCTATGACTATTTCTCTCAGGAAGATTTTTGGGGACGTTGATAAATAATAAAAAATATTACATTCTATGTTGTTAAAACACAGCTCAGAAGCTCTGAATGCCCTCCCCCTTCCCCCGTAGCTAAATCGGGGGAAGGGGGAGGGCAGGAAAACCGGCACACTAAAACCCCCTAAAACCCACCCCCGACCCTTTAAATTAAATCCCCCACCCTCCCGAACCACCCCCAAATGCCTTAAATTACCTGGGGGTCCAGCAGCGGTCCGTAGCTAAATCGGGGGAAGGGGGAGGGCAGGAAAACCGGCACACTAAAACACCCTAAAACCCACCCCCGACCCTTTAAATTAAATCCCCCACCCTCCCAAACCCCCCCCCCCCAAATGCCTTAAATTACCTGGGGGTCCAGCGGCGGTCCGGACCCCGCTGAACGACCTCCTGCAGTCGATCTCCTGCCGGCGCCATTTTCCGTATGGAAAACGATTTGCGGCAGGAGATCGCTCCCAGACCCCCGCTGGACCCCTAGGGACTTTTGGCCAGCTTGGGGGGGCCTCCTGACCCCCACAAGACTTGCCAAAAGTCCAGCGGGGATCCGGAACGACCTCCTGCAGTCGAATCGTGTTGGTCTATGGCCGCCACCATTTTGCACCACCATTTTGCAAAATGGCGGCGCAGAATGGCGCCGGCTGAAGACAACACGATTCAATTGCAGGAGGCCGTTCCAGACCGCCGCTGGACCCCCAGGTAATTTAAGGCATTGGGGGGGGGTTCGGGAGGGTGGGGGATTTAATTTAAAGGGTCGGGGGTGGGTTTTAGGGGGTTTTAGTGTGCCGGTTTTCCTGCCCTCCCCCTTCCCCCGATTTAGCTACGGACCGCCGCTGGACCCCCAGGTAATTTAAGGCATTTGGGGGGGTTCGGGAGGGTGGGGGATTTAATTTAAAGGGTCGGGGGTGGGTTTTAGGGGGTTTTAGTGTGCCGGTTCACGATTTTAATGATTTTAACGATACTCTAAACACCCAAACGGCGACGATACGATTCCCTCCACCTCCCAGCCGAAATCGATCGTTAAGACGATCGAGGACACGATTCACATCTCTAATAGATTGTGCATTGAAGAGCATTAGGGTGAGGGCCATGAGGCCTATAAATTGGGTGATAGGGGTGAGTATGATCAGTAGTAATTATCTGGCAAGAATGTTGGAATGGGTGAGTGAGTGGGTAGTTGGTTGGCAGTAGTGGAGTCTGAGAATGGGAATAGTGTATCTGAACATGTTCTAATAGGTATGTAGGAGGAGTGTGTGAGAAGTGGGGCTTAGAAGGTCGTTGTAAGGGAGGTGGAGAATAGGGTGAGAGTGATGAGGTATAGGGATAGGGTAGGGATTAACAGTAAGCAGTAGTGAGTTAAAGGTATGACGCCTGGGGTCGCAGCCTTGCTTAAGGAATGAGCTGTGTGCCTCCCAATGATATCACTACATGGGGGGCTGTCCGAGATTGAAGGGAGGTGTGGCTTCGTGCGGTAAGGCCTACTCCATACCCCAATGGGTTAATCGCCGATCATGAGAGCAAGGGCCGAGGCTTAGCCATTCAGGAGGGCAGGTTTCCATGCACAAAAGAAGTCTTTCAATAGAAAAGGAGACTTTTCAGCTACTCCTCGCTGCGCTACGGATGATGGAATGAAACGAAGTAGAGAGGTAAGAGAGCAGGGTTAGTTTCTGGCCTGCTAAGGATTAAGGTGTAGAAGATCAGGATAGTATAGGCCAGGAGGGCCACGTGGGAAGTGTAGAGGAGTATTGCAGCTTCAGGGAGAGTGCAACGGGCGCGCTAAGGGGCAGGCCCCTTTGTTGCGCACCTTGGGCGCGTGATGCCGAGATCTCACTGCCTTGCTAAATTGGAACTGTCCCTCATTGCGTCTGAATGATCTGCGTAGGAGGAGACCAGTGCAGGTACAGGGCACTCGATTGTGGCGCGGTCCCTGTTAGGCAAAGCCGATGGGTTGCAGTGGCGTCTGGTGCTCAGGAATCAGGAAAGGGCCACTCACAAGGGCCTCAGGTGGGCTCCAGTCACAATCAGGGCAGCTGTTTAAATCTGGGTGGGACGGCATGTATCGCAGTGGTAATCATGGGCCAGGATGAGCGGCGCTAGAAGGGCTGACTGGTAATGCCTCATGGGGGCCTTAGGAGAGTTCCGGGCTGGTCCTTCAGGTGATCTTGGCACGGGTCGAAAGACTGTGTGAGGCTCACTGCCTCTCTAAATAGGAGCTGTCCCTCATCGCATCTGAATGACATGGATAGGAGGAGACCAGTGCAGGTACAGGGCACTTGGGTGCAGCGCGATCCCAGGTAGGTGAAGCCGATGGGTTGCGGCGGTGTCCGGTGCTCAGGAATCAGGAAAGGTTCACTCACAAGGGCCTCAGGTGGGCTCTGGTCATGATCGGGGCAGCCGTTTAAATCTGGATGGGATGGTGTGTATCGCAGCAGTAATCGTGGGCTGAGACAAGCGGTGCTGGAAGGGCTGACCGGCAAGGCCCCATGGGGGCCTTAGGAGAGCTCTGGGCTGGTCCTTCAGGTGACCTCGGCATGAGTCGAAAGACTGTGTGAGGCTCACTGCCTCGCTAAATAGGAGCTGTCCTTAATTGCATCTGAATGACGTGGGTAGGAGGAGACCAATGCAGGTACAGAGCACTTGGGTGCGGCTCGGTCCCAGGTAGGCGAAGCCGATGGGTTGCAGCAGCATCCGGTGCTCAGGAATCATGAAAGGGCCGCTCACAAGGGACTCAGGTGGGCTTCGGTCACGATCGGGGCAGCTGTTTAAATCTGGATGGGACGGCGTGTATCGCCGTGTTCTGAATATGAGAAAAATTTCAGTAGGAAGGCAGAATTTATGCCACAGCTGACAATCAACAAAGGAAAGAGATTGTGTTCAGCTACAGAATATGGAAAAAGCTTTCTTAATAAAATAAACCTCAAAAATTTCCAGGAAAGCCACACTGATGAGGGACCATTGTCATGTTCTGATTGTGACAAAAGTTTCAAGCAGAAAACAAATTTTACAAGAAAACGAAAATTCCACCCAACAGCAAGATGAATTTTAAGAAGGGAATTTAATAAAAGCTTATGTCACAAAAATGATACTGATGGCAGATCATTCTATTGAACTAAATTTGACAAGTTTCAAGTGCTTCAACAGGAAGACAGATATCTCCAATGCCACGCTGCCTTGTAGATGTATCTCTTATCCTACACCTTAGAAATCTTTCTTTAACTCAGCATTGCTGCCATACATAGACTTTGCACGTTGAGGGTTTTGATGTCACTCTGTCTTGCTGTTATACCTCAGACTACATCTTGGGGTGTTTTTGCCACTGTGAGGGGCTGTTTGCACTCCTCATGGTGCCTTGGTATGTTGATGCCACTCCTTGTTCTGCCTTGTCCTTTTATTGTTATTTGGATTTTTTCCCTGCCACTTCTTCTTCATTCCCTCTTCATGGTGGCTTAGGATGTTGATGCCACTCTTGGTGTATTTTGTCTCTTGTGCTGCTTTCAAGAGTTCATGCCACTGTTGTTGGGACCCTTTTTTGATATCTTGGGGTATGTTTTTTCACTCTTGCTGCTTCTTTACTTCTCTGTTGTTGCCTTGGAGAACTCTTGCCGCTTCTGGTACTAGTTTGTCCTATTTCAGTCCTTGGGATCTTTGTGTCTCTTTTGGTGCCATGTTGACATAATCTTGATTTGTTGGCATGCCTTCACCATTCTGATGATTTCTACCCTCCAGTTTCATTAGAAAATCCTAATTTAGAATCTCAAAATAAGCAGTGTTACTTCTCCCATTGACTATAATGATAAATGAATGATTAAATAAAACAAAATAAACAAAAACATTTTTGTTTGAAACTATTGAAACAAATAGTGATGCCCTAAGAAATGAATGAATGAATTGAAACCGATATTTCTCCTCTTCATATCCATAATAATAATATCCATTTTATTACATCAGTCCCTATATTCAGGTTACCTGGTAAGCATCCAGCCAAATTGTTAGGTTTCATTTTTGGAGTTCCCACACAGGAAAAAGATCTGTGCATCATAGTTGATATTACATTGAAATCATTGGTTCAGTGCGCTATGGTGGTCAAAAAAGCAAATAGAAAGTTAGAAATTAATAGGAAGGGAATGGCAAATAAACAGAGGATGTCATAATGCCTCTGTATCGCTCAATGGTTAGACTATACCTTGAATACTGTGTGCAATTCTGGTCACCGCATCTCAAAAAAGATATATTTGCACTTGAGAAAGTACAGAGAAGGGCAAGCAAAATGATAAATGGCATGGAATAGCTCCCCTATGAGGAAAGGCTAAAGAGATTAGAGCTGTTCAGCTTGGAGAAGAGACAGCTGATGGGGGACATGATAGAGGTCTACAAAACCATGAATGGACTTAAATGGGTAAATGTGAAATGGTTATTTACTCTTTTGCATAATGCAAGGACTAGGGGGCACTCCATGAAGTTAGCAATTAGCACATTTAAAATAAATCAGTTTAATTCTTTTTCACTTAGGGGCAGATTTTTAAAAAGTACGCCCGCACGTATCTATTAAAATCCGGGGTCGGCGCACGCAAGGCTGTGCAAAATCGTCAGCCTGCACGCGCCGAGTCACACAGTCTGCCTCCGTTCCCTCTGAGGCCACTCTGAAATTGGAGCGACCTCGGAGGGAACTTTCCTTCCACCTCCCCGCACCTTCTCCTCCCTTTCCCTACCTAACCCACCCCCCAGCCCAATCTAAACCCCCCCTACCTTTGTTTGAAAAGTTATGCCTGCCCGAGGCAGGCATAACTTGGGCGTGCCAGCTGCACAATTCCCGGCCCTGTAGCAGTTTCGGAGGCCTCGGCCATGCCCCCAAAATGCCCCCGGGCTGGAACCATGCCCGCGGCCATCGGCTGCTGGTATTCAAAATGGCGCCAATAGCCTTTGCCCTTACTATGTCACAGCAGCTACCAGTGCCATTGGTCAGCCCCTGTCACATGGTAGGAGCAACGGACGGCCGGTGCCATCTTGTGCTCCTACCATGTGAAAGGGACCCCGCTGGACCACCAGGAACTTTTGGCAAGTCTTGGGGGGGGGGTCAGGAGGGTGAGGGTTTATTCGTTAGTGATACGTTGTATTCGTGGGGGTTCGCCATACGTTTCGTGACCCCCACGAATACAACGAATATGGCATATACGTTCCGGATTGCCAATACATTGCAAACGAATGCACACCCCTACTAATTCCTCCTAAATGATAGAACATCCCTACCCCACCTCCTAAAGCTTACCCTTTTGGTTTAACTTTTTTTATTTTATTACTTGCTGCTCCTCGCCGAGTAGCGCGTGCACATGGATGCACACATGGATGCGCGTGTTTTTTGTTTTTTTTTTAAATCTACCCCTTAATGCGCATGTGCGCTTGCACCCAAATACGCGTATATATGGGTCTGCATGCTTTTTTGGAAGTTACTGTCCACGTTCTTCATTTCATACTGTTTCTAAATGAAACATCAGAATGTCCCCCCAATAAAGTTCATTTTGTTTCATTTTTTAAGTGTTTTAGCATGTGATAGTTCTACTCTGCTCTGATCCTGAAAAAATGAAACTTAAAAAGAAAAAGACTGTAATGATTTCAGGACATTGCACCTACTTATACAGCATGTTTGTTTCTTGCTTGTCATTGTTGAATGAATACTTCATTGCAAACATACCAATGGCATAATTTGAAGGAACCGAAGTAATATGATATGTGTCCCTTGAAAGATGGTATAGCTAGTTGCACAAGATACTGTTGACTTTTGTTGTATGATCTATAAATACTAAATAGCATAACCTCATTATAGGCTTTGGATATATAGAAATAATAGAATTTTAAAAATTAACATTCTTGATAGCTTTATTGAAATGACCAAGTGAGGTCCAGCTTAGTGGCTGAATGGCAGGAGCGTCTAGAGTTTGTGACTCCCTGTGGTGATTAAATTACTCCACTCTGAGTGGTTTCTTAAAAGCTAAATTAGCATTCGATCCAATTTTTTCACCTTTGCATTCTGCTTATTTACATAGAAATTAATCTGATGTGAGTCTTTTAAGTATTGAGAATAATATATTGGTTATAGCCTTTGCATTTGTTATAGTTTTTTTTTTTTTTTTTTCGTACAGCTGCAATACTTCTCTTTGTTTCCTCATTTGGATATTGTTCTGAGCTTGAAACATATAGCATGGGATCACCATAAGGCAGGAGTTCACCAATTAGCAAGGCTGCAATAGCAGAAAACAAGAAATTTGGCTGTACTAATTTAGCCTACCCATAAGGGACTAGACCATAAAATTGGTCAAAGAAATTCTAGTATGTGAATGAAGCAGATGGTAAATATTTATTAGGAGACAATTTTCAGGAGCTCTGCAGAATGCTACAAAATTGTTATAAAACATTAAAAGTTATAAAGAAGTGTATAAGCATTGTAGAAATGGGGAGAGAGGGGATTTAAAGGCTTGGAATCAGGAAAATAAGAGGTGAGAACAGGCCATAGGAAGAAGAGGAAGCAGAAATATATTGTATATTTTAAATAAAGAATAGGCATTAGGGGGGAAACTAAATGACAATTAGTTGTTTTAATTAAATAAATGAAAAAAAATACAGTTGTTTAAGCCAGCACAGAACAGATGTTAGATATGAAGGTAAAGTAACAAATATGTAAAATGGGAATCTTGGGAGATCTTGCTAGATGTGTCAGGGAAACATGTTGAAGAAATGACTCTGTCTAGACTTTAATAGCAGACATAGATACAATATGAAAGAAGAAACAGTGCCAGTAGGGATCTAAAATAGTAGAAAAGACAAAAGAGCTAAGAGATATGTTTCTAGTGCTCTTGCATTGTGGTAAATGGAAAAATGAATTTTGGAATATTTCAAAATCACTTAAAATTATCTGTCAAAAATGGAAACTTTAAAAAATACAAATGTTATATTTTTAAGATTGCCTACAATTAATAACTTGAATGATTATCAATTTTCATCTTTCCTTTTATATGCCCACCACTAGGCAAACAATGGAAGAAAGTTTATTTAATGTCATTAGAAGTTAGTGTTACTAGAACTTGGAGCAGGAAACTGGGCTGCTAAATAAAGAAAAATTTAAAGTGAATTTTAAAAGAATTGCACGCATAAAAATGTGTTGCACTTGCAAATAGCGCATAATCACGTAAGTGCTATTTTATAAACCTCAAACATACATGTGCAAGTAATGGCCTGCAAATAAATTTGCTCATATATAAAAGAAGCAAGCTAGGATTAGGCCAGAGCCATTTCAGAGTGGGTCAACATTTATGCGCATAAGGTTCTATTTTACAACCTGCAAAAGCAACGCATGTAGGCTGTTGCCTGTGCAAATTTACACCTGCAAATTATCGTGTGTAAGTCAAAATATAATTCTTTATAGCCAAATTCTGACCGGGTAAGGGGTTTGAGTAAACTGGGAGGAGTTCAGGTTGAAGAACCAGGAGGGTGTTGATGACCTAGATATTGACTAGGCAAACTGGTGGACTAATTCCTTCATGCACATGTTATAAAATTTGATGATTTATACATATGAAAGCCAAACAAGTACTAAGGAAAATACATGAGTTAAATTTCCTCATGTAAATGATTAAAATTAGGAGCACAAATACAGGGGTATAGCAGATATGTGCCACTTATCTAGATAAATTTTGACTTTTCTGGCTTTGCTGCCACATCTAGATAAACCGTAAAAAGCACTACTTAGCCAGATAAGAAAGATAGTCAGACATGTCTTCAAATGATAGTTTTCTGGCTATCTTCTCTGGCTAAGTAGTGCTTTTCTTTTACCTATTTGGCTATCTTACTTAACCGGATAATTCTTAAACAGCCAGATAAATAGCATTTTTTGACACTTTTCTGTCTTTTGCTACTACTTAGCCAGATAAGTCAAAATGTATCCGGCTATGTTGAAAATACATGCCATGTATCATATTGTTGGATAGATTTACACATACTTTATATAGGGGTAGATTTTTAAAGGGGTATGCGCGTAAGATACGTGCGTACCCCTCGAAAACCTACCCCAAACCCCCCCTGCGCGCGCCGAGCCTATTTTGCATAGGCTCGGCAGCGCGCGCAAGCCCCAGGATGCGCGTAAGTCCAAGGGCTTGCATGGAGGGGCATGTCGGGGGGGGTGTGTGTCAGGGGGGGGTGTGTGTCGGGGGCTTGCCGGGAGTGATGCGCCATTTTGGGGGCATGTTGCGAGTGACGCGGCGTTTTGGGGGCGGCGCCGCGGGTGTGGTTTCGGCCCGGGGGCGTTACGGGGGCATGGCCACGGCCTCCGGACCAGTCCCCGGAATGGAACATGGAGCGCGGCAGCCAGCCCGGCACACGCAAAGTTACGCCTGCTTCCAGCAGGCGTAACTTTGCCGACAAAGGTAGGGGGGGTTTAGATAGGGTCGGGGGGGGATGGGTTAGGTAGGGGAAGGGAAGGGAAGGTGAGGGGGGTGGAGGGAACGAAGGCAGGCTGCGCGGCTCGGCGTGCGCAGGCTGCCGATTTTGGGCAGCCTTGCACGCGCCGACCCCGGATTTTAATGGATACACGCGGCTATGCGCGTATCTATTAAAATCCCGCGTACTCTTGTTCGCGCCTGGTGCGCGAACAAAAGTACGCATGTGCGCAGATTTATAAAATCTGCCCCATAGTGTGCATGCATTTGTACACATGATATAAAATATATGTGTATGCCACATGTCCATATAGCTGCTTAAATTGGCACATGTTTTAAAGTTATCCTCCCTGGAGGTCCAATCAAGATACTGAAATGATGAAGAAAAACATTGTTAAATAGTTTGGAGGAAATTCAAGGGTTCTGGAAATATGAGATCTACTTGCCCTCGGAGACAACAGCTTGTTTACTAATCCGGGGCTGTCCTTTGTTCCCCCTGGGGATGGACCAAGCTATTTTCATGCAATGGAGCGAACAAGGCCTGGTACGGCTTTCTCAGTTGCTCAGCTCAGGGACTGGTCAAGGTTATGTGGTCAACTTTCAGGATCTCAAAGAGAAGTTTTTGCTTCTAAATCTGGATTACTATGGATATTTACAGTTAAGACACTTTATATAAGATTAACAATCAGGGACCAGGCTTTTTCAACAGCAGGCCCCACCATTTGGAATACACTACCCCCAGACCTCTGACAGGAAACCTGCCTCATAAATTTTAAAAAGAAACTGAAGACATGGCTTTTCAGTAGAGCCTTTCCTGTCTCCTAGACTATATTCTACTAAGATATTATCCAATCAGCTGTGCTTCAATAACTAGCAGAATGTCATATAATCATGTTATAATGCTAGAGTTATTCTCCTGAGGTTGGCTCCAAGCCCCTTCTCTCTGTTATATCTCTCTACTTTGATTATCTTTCTCTTCATTTCCAATTCCAAGTTACTCACCCTTGTTATAATGTAACTTTTTACCTTCTGCTCCCAATCTGTCTCCTCTTTTGAGGTTTGACTAGTTATTGTTAATGTACTATTGTTCTATGTAAACAGAGTTGATTTGATCTGTATCAAGAAAATCGGTATATAAAAACCCTAAATAAATAAATAAATATCTGAAGTGACAAGAATAAACCCATTATTCCCTACATTTCAAGAATTACAAGATCTTCTGATTGGCAAGGATGGGAAAAGGTTAAAATGTGCTCAATTCTATAAAGCACTATTGAATTTTCAAACAAACTCGAATATATCTTCTTTGTTAACTAAATAGTAGGGATGTGCAGACCAAAAGTTTATGTTCATAAGTCCATAAGTCGAAAGGGGGGGTCAATTTCGGTCAGTATGGACATATGGAGAATTCCATAAGTTGAGTCTATGTCCATACATGCACCGATTCCCTAAATAAAAATTTAAACCCCTCACCCTCCTTAATCCCCCCCAAGACTTACCAAAACTCCCTGGTGGTCTAGCGGGGAGTCAGGACGCCATTTCTGTACTCCTTTGCGAGGAGCACGTGACGTTGGCGTCACGTCGGAGTGACGCGGACATCACGTGACGCGGACGTCACGTGATTCCCCGCGGGTTCGCTCCGGGACCCTCGTTGGACCCAAAAGGAACTTTTGGCCAGCTTGGGGGGGGGGGGGCCCCAAGCTGGCCCAACAATCGCGATTTCCAACGTATTCAACATAGCTATGTTGAATAAGTTGGAAATCCGATCGTTTTCGCCTCATCACTTTTTTAAGTTAAAAAAAAAAAAAAGTTGCGTTTTACCTATAAGTTCAAAACGAATGCACACCCCTACTAAATGGACCAATGGGCTTCATAGCTCGTTAACAACTTCGGATATTACTTATTGCTTTTTGAAATTCCAGCCATATTGGAAAATGTGAATTTAATATTTTTCACCAAGCCTTTTATGCACAACAAAGTGCTTATCATATGGGTGTTGTGTCTACATTAAATTGCTTATAGTGTTTGCATCCTCTTCCTGATTTTATACATTGCTTTTGGGCATGTCCTACCCTGCAAAGATTTTGGGGTGAGCTGAGGGATATTGTGTCTTCACTATGGAATAAAAACATCCCTTTAAACCCACAAGTTTGGCTGCTTGGATTATATGATAGGACGCTACCTGATTTATCTACAACCCAAGCATTATTCCTAGATAAAATTACGCTCATAGCAAAATCAGCTATACTTTCCCAGTGGACAGAGAGTGCTCTGACCCTAATGACCTTGTGGAAACAACAATTCCATAAACTGTTACTTATGGAGTATCTCAAAGCTAAAAAACATTCCTCTAAATAATTTAGTCAGATTAAATTAATTTGGGGAGATTTTATTAATTCATTGCCGGTTGTCCTTTTTCACTTTCTGGATTAGCATTGGTTAACAAATTACTATATACTTATATATACTGTCTAATGTAACCTGGCTCAAAATATGAACATTTTGTATTTTGTACTTTGTATTTTTCTTTCTACAAACACCCTGTAGATTATACTATTGCAGCATTCAAATTCCTCGGGGGAGGGCGGAAGTTATATTAGCTTGCTAGTCTGTTAGTTCGCTAGTTAACTTTACCATCTAGTTATAATTAGTTTATCAAAGCTATAAAATGAAAGAAACAATGAGACCACAGATACTCATTGTACGTGGCTATTCATATTTTTCCATTTCCTTTTCCATTTATTCTGAACCGAAGAGTATACATGTATTTTCAAATGCCGTACATATTTTTCTTTGCTGTTGTTATTATACTATTATGTGGGCATTGCTGAATGTACCTTTCAAAGCTGTTAATAAAAAGTATTCTACAAAAGCAAAAAAAAGGATTGATAGGTAGGGTTTAGGGGGTGGGGAAGAGAGGGGAAAAGGGAGGTAGTTTGGGTAAGGGGGTAGGGAAGTTCCAACCCAGTCTGCTCCTTAATTGAAGCAGACTGGGAGGGAACTGGGAAGTGCCCGATTATGTTGCCACATTGAAATTCTAAATGACCCCCCCCCCCTTGTGTGCATTGCCCAATTTTATAACATGCGCGCACCAGCTCCTACTGTTACTAGATCAATAAAGGAATCTTTGCTTCAACCGATCTTTGTTTCCTGGTTGCTACTGTCCCCCCAAAACGTAGTCTACCACCACAATCTCACGAGGTACTTGTTGCCACTCCTACAGTGGTGAATATAAAGTTGACTAATATGTGTGCCTCCCTCTGGGGAGGCACACATATTAGTCAACATATTAGTCTCTCTCTTTCTTCTTCTCCTGCCAAAAATGGGATTTGCGATTTTTAGCACAAATCCTGTTTCGAGCATATTATACAGCATAACGTCAGGAAAAAAGTAGCAATTATTTCTGGGGTTAAAACCTCAAAGGCACCACGACAGGCAAAGCGGCAAGACAAGTGGCATCAACATCCTACAGCACAATGAAGGGGGAACATAGCAAGCAGAAAGACAAGCACCAACACACTGAGGAACCATGATAGGGGCAAGAACACCACAAGGAGTAGAGTGAGTCGTCTGGTGTATAGCAGCAAGGCAGAGTGGCAGAAAGTTGATAGGGGCAAGACAGGCTGGCAGAGCCGAGGTAGTCAGGTTGCTGTGGTGTTGATAAGGGAAAGACAAGGAGGCAAGACAAAACGAGGCTCAGCATGTGGCGGGACTGTCAACTGGGCGTACTGTGCACCCGACCCATCTTGAAACAGGGACCATGGAGTCTAACATGAGTGCTAGGAACTGAAACACGATGAACTATGCCTGGGTGGGGTGGAGCATCTGTGGGTGCAGATTTTGGTGGTAGTAGCAAATATTCAAACAAGAGCTCCGGGGAGAGTTTCCTTTCCTTTGTGCAGGAAAGGGCTCCCTAGAATGGGTTCACCCTTAGAGTGGGGTGTTTCCATTGGCATCTAGTGAGCTCTCGTTGGTCTTTTAAAATCTGATGGAGTTAGAAGAAATATAAACGAGAATTTTCAATGTCGAGGCAGAGGAGGTTACCATATAAACAGTGGTTCAACATGGGTCAGAGAGTAGATACAGGCTGGCTACACCCGAGGAGAGTTCCCTTTCCTTTGTGCAGGAAAGGGCTCCCTAGAATGGGTTCGCCCCTAGAGTGGGGTATTTTCGTTGGTGTCTAGTGAGCTCTCGCTGGTCTTTTAAAATCTGGTGGACGTAGCAGATATACAAATAAGAATTTTCAAGGCCGAGGCGGAGGAGGGTGCATGTGAACGGCAGTTCAACATGGGTCAACAGGTACTAAGAGATAGGCTGCAACACCGAGGAGAGTTCCCTTTCTTTGAGCAGGAAAGGGCTTCCTTGAAATGGGTTGGAACCTAGAGTGGAGCACAAGCCTTCAAAGTGTGGCAACATGGAGCAGGGTCTTACTGTGAGCATGGTCTCACTGTGTTTGCCACAGTCTAAGTACCTTGGAGATCGTTTCTCGGTCTGAACATGGGTCAAGAGGTACTAAGAGATAGGCTGCAACACCGGGGAGAGTTTTCTTTGAGCAGGAAAGGGCTACCTGGAATGGATTGGCCCCTAGAGTGTATAATGGTACAAATTGTTAGGATTTAAGCATTTGCAAACAGATCATGACTTCATAAGCAAGACGGAGGAAGTTCTCTTCTCTGCCCTAAAACTAAAGAAGACTGTTTGTTTTATTTAAGGATCCATGCTGTGAAGGATTACTAGTTTTAATTGCCAGAGACTGAGGTTTCCCTTTGCAGCAAATGTTCAGCCATTAGGACTGGACATAAGGCATGGACAGACAGGCACAGCAATATAGGACAGAAGTCAAGCCCACGTATGGACATAAGGCCTGGACGAACAGGCAAAGCAATCGAGGTCAAACCCTTGTAGGGACATAAGGCTTGGATGAACAGGCACAGCAATACAGGACAGGGTCAATCCCACCTAGGGACATAAGGCCTGGATAGACAGGCACAGCAGTCGAGGACAGAGGTCAAGCCCACATAGTGACATAAGGCCTGGACGAACAGGCACAGCAATTGAGGACAGAGGTCAAGCCCACTTAGGGAGATAAGGCCTGGACAAACAGGCAAAGCAATCGAGGTCAAACCCTTGTAGGGATATAAGGTCTGAATGGACAGGTACAGCAATACAGGACAGAGGTTAAGCCCACGTATGGACTTAAGGCCTGGACGAACAGGCAGAGCAATCAAGGTCAAACTGTTGTAGGGACATAAAGCCTGGATGAACAGGCACAGCAATCGAGGTCCAACCCTTGTAGGGACATAAGGCCTGGACGGACAGGCACAGCAATACAGGACAGAGGTCAAGCCCACCTAGTTACATAAGGCATGGATGGACAGGCACAGCAATCGAGGACAGAGGTCAAGCCCAAATAGGGACATAAGGCCAGGATGAACAGGCACAGGAATTGAGGATAGAGGTCAAGCCCACATAGGGACTCAAAGCCTGGACAGATAGGAACAGCAATACAGGACAGAGGTCAAGCCCATCTAGTGACATAAGAGATGGACGGACACGCACAGCAATCGAGGACAGAGGTCAAACCCATGTAGGGACACAAGGCCTGGATGGACAGGCACAGCAATACAGGACAGAGGTCAAGCCCACCTGGTGACATAAGGCATGGATGGACAGGCACAGCAATCGAGGTCACAGGTCAAGCCCACGTAGGGACATAAGGCCTGGACAAACAGGCATAGGAATTGAGGACAGAGGTCAAGCCCACATAGGGACATAAGGCCTGGATGAACAGGCAAATCAAACGAGGTCAAACCCTTGTAGGGACATAAGGCCTGGACGAACAGGCAAAGCAATCGAGGTCAAACTGTTGTAGGGACATAAGGCCTGGACGAACAGGCACAGTAATCGAGGTCCAACCCTTATAGGGACATAAGGACTGGACGGATAGGCACAGAAATAGAGGACAGAGTTCAAGCCCACGTAGGGACACAAGGCCTGGACAGACAGGCACAGCAATACAGGACAGAGGTCAACCCCACCTAGTGACATAAGACATGGATGGACAGGCATAGCAGTCGAGGACAGAGGTCAATCCCAAATAGTGACATAAGGCCTGGATGAACATCACAGCAGTCGAGGACAGAGGTCAAGCCCACATATGGACATAAGGCCTGGACAGACAGGCACAGCAGTTGAGGACAGAGGTCAAACCCACGTATGGACATAAGGCCTGTCTGGACAGGCACAGCAATCAAGGACAAAGGTCAAGCCCACATAGGGACATAAATCCTGGATGGACAGGCACAACAATCGAGGTCCAACCCTTGTAGGAACATAAGGCCTGGATGGACAGGCACAGCAATTGAGGACAGAGGTCAAGCCCACATAGGGACATAAGTCCTGGACAAACAGGCACAGGAATCGAGGTCCAATCCTTGTAGGGACATAAGGCCTGGACGAACAGGCACAGCAATCGAGGAAAGAGGTCAAGCCCATGTATGGACATAAAGCTTGGACGAACAAGCAAAGCAATCGAGGTCAAACCCTTGTAGGGACATAAGGCCTGGATGAACAGGCACAGCAATACAGGACAGAGTCAATCCCACCTAGGAACATAAGGCCTGGACAGACAGGCATAGGAATAGAGGACAGAGGTCAAGCCCATGTATGGATATAAGGCCTGGACGAACAGGCACAGCAATACAGGACAGAGTCAATCCCACCTAGGGACATAAGGCCTGGACGGACAGGCACAGCATTAGAAGATTTCCTTTGTGCAGGTATGTTGTGGTTTGACCTGTCACTTTTTCCTGAACTGGTTCACTGCCAGAAGAAAATGGCAACTTTTTCATTTCTGATGTATAATTCAACAGAGGATTCTTTTAGAGCAGTAGAGACTGCCATTTGTGAAGCAAGAACTGAGCTGGAAATTATTTTTTAATACCCAGAAGCTATTAATTGCAACTTATGTGCTTCAGCTGATAACAAAGGAACATGAAGAGCTCTCAGAAACAAGAAAACTGCTACTCAAGTCAAAATCTACAATATCAACCTATGTTGACTTTGTAGTTCACACAGTAGGGGTAATTTTCAAAAGGATTTACACGTATAAATGTAACTGCTATTGTAGCAATTTTCAAAAGCCATTTACTTGAGTAAAGGACACTTATGTGAGCAAATCCTATGGACAATTCATGGCATATATTGTAGCAATTTTCAAAAACCCACTTACACGAGTAAAGTGCATTTACTCGAGCAAAATCCAGTTTTAAGTGAGTAAATGCTTTTTAAAATCAAGCTCAGTGCCTCTGTAAACAATGGGAACACGGAGGATGAACTAGAATGCAACTACCACCAGTTTTCAATAGTACTTGAAACATTACTGTTGGCAAGGTCATGAAAAATATTGAGCATATGAAATATGCAAGGTCCAATTATCTTAATTCAGCTTTTTATGTTCTTACATTCCAAATGTGGACAGACAGGCACAGCGTTAGAGGTCAGGCCCTTATATGGACGTACGGCCTGGACAGTGGATGGACAGACAGTGTGTTTGAGGTCAGGCCCTTGAAGGGATGTACGGCCTGGACAGTGGACAGTCAGGCACAGCATTTGAGGTCAGACCCTTGTAGGGACATACGGCCTGGACAGTGGATGGAAAGGCACAGCGTTTCAGGTCAGGTACATGTGCTGCAGTGCTTATATTATCTGGAACATAGGAGGCAGTTTAAGCTGCTGCAAGGTTTTCAATTGCTTTTATTCATCTTGCCATTCACAGGGAACATTTGGAAACCCAAGCAAAGGCAGGTTTACTTTCAAAAACACTAGCATTCCCATCAACTCTGGTGCCAGCCTTGAGCGGTGAGGGCTCATGATAATCCCTGTCATTGAAAAGACATGTTCACTGGGCACACTGGTTGGTGGACATGACAGATTTCACTGAGCCACTTTAGCTAGGTGTGGCCAGACAGTGGACTTGTGTGCCCAATATGCCAGCAGATCTGTCTGCATATTCTCTGTCAGCTCTGAGAGATCCCGTGTCACTGACAGCTGTGCTGGTGTCTCCTTTGCTTGGGTGGACTGAGAGTCACTCATGCCAGCTGCTTTCTTTCTCGCCCATTGCACAACAGATGAATCTTTATGGGCAACATGCCTTTGGCGTTCTGAAGTGGAGGAGGAGAAGGAGGAGGTACTATCTGTCACTGACAGAGTGCTGCTCCTGATTGGGCTAGCACAACTCTCTGAAGTGCCCGCTGTTTCCACCTTTGCTTCACACCTAATCTGTTTCTGCCTATGGCACTCCTGTTCATGGACTTTTGCTAACAGCCAGTCCTTTACCAATAAGAGACAATCGTACGGTAGGGCAAGTTTCCCTTTCACACGGGGATCACAGACTGTGGTGAGCATGTATGTGTTCTGTTCTGTTAAAGGCCTTAATCTCTCTTCCTGCTGCTGCAAAACGTCCAGACAATGCAGCATCTCAACTGTCATTCCCTCTTCCTGTTTAAAGGCCTCCAAATGTTCATCCAGGAAATTAACTGTAGGGATGATGTCAGCCAAGGTGGCACTTCTGGAACTCAGCTCCTCCGTGACATCCTTGAAGGGCTGCAGGATTTTTACCAGCTGACTCATGACTAACCAATCATGATGCCCTAGGGGATTCTGCACACCTATGTCCATTGTACCAGAAAGTTCATAAAGGGGTGTCTGCAACTCCACTAACCTCTCCAGCATCATAAAGATGGAATTCCACCGAGTGGCAATGTCTTGAATGAGACGCTTATGAGGCATGTCCAAATCAGTCTACTTTTGTCGGAGAACCTGCCCCGCCTTCACACTTCTGTGGAAGTGTGCTGCTATGTTCCTGCACTTCTGTATTAACCTATGCAGGTATTCATTCTGTCATTGGAATCCAACCCCAGAGCTGACTTCACTACCAGGTGCAGAGTGTGTGCAAAACCTCGGATGTTCTTAAAGTGCCCATTGTTTATTGCCTTAACCATGTTTGCACCATTGTCTGTGACAAAGAACCCTGCCTGAGGATTCCTGTCTCGCTGGTGTAGTTGCTAGCCCTCCAGCATCTGTCTGATACATGCTAGAATATTGGCTGTGGTATTGGCCTGGTCCATCAGGTAGGTGTGCCGTAAAACCCACCTCCACCCTGATACTTGTTCAGTAATAGAGCTGCTGCCTGCCCCTGCCTCAGCCAGGTCCCCCCAGTGTGCTCTCAGGGAGAGGTAAGAGTGTGCAGCATTCTTGGCAGTCCAGATATCACAGGTGAAATGCACTCTCCCCTCTGCCTTAGCTAGCAGTGCTTGCATGCGACTGCGACACTGCTTGTACAGGCTGGGGATGACCTTTCTGCTAAATGTGGTTCTGGAGGGGACTTTGTAATTTGGAACTACGACCTTCAGAAAATGCATGAAACCCACATTCTCCACTAACTGCAAGGGCTGGTCATCAAGGGCAATCATTTCCCCAATAGTCCTGGTTACAACTTTTGAGGCTGACTGCTTCCTACCCCTGGATAGCGTTACCGCACTCCACCCCATTTCCTCAATGGTGGGTTGTCGCTTCTGCCACATGTCAGGGAGTTGCTGGCCTGCCACCTGACTGCTAGAAGGTGATGAAGGCATGGGCTGACTCTGCTGCTTTTGAACCACTTTATGCTGCTTGGAAGGGGTCCCCTGACTGGTACTGCCACTATCCCCAGATGGCAGTACTGTTATTAGGTATTGCCTCTTCATATGATGTATCATGCCAAAATTAGTTAGATGTCCCATTTGCTTGCCTCTGCTAATAGCCCTGGCACAGTAATTACACCGAGCAAAATGCGGGTCGTCCATCGCTTTAAAGTAGCTCCAGATCGCAGATGTCTTTCGTGATCCTCCCTTCTCTAAAGCCTTGGGGGTGCATGCTGGCACTGGAGCTGAAGTAGTGGGTGCACCCTGAGAAGCAATGCCAGGGGCCTCAGTCACCCTCTGTGCCTGCGCTGACTGCTCTTCCTCCTCCTCATCAGTTTCATCTCTCCCCTGCTGCCGTGAAGGCGAAAAATGTGAGATATGAAGAGCTTCTCAAGCTCCAAGGCTGAAGGTAAGCCAGGCAGCGCCACGAAATGGGCCATGTTGATGAAGCGATCAACTGTTACCCAGATGGTATTCATTCCTACAGAAGAGGGTAAATTGACTGCAAAAATCAGTAGCGATGTGTGACCAGGGCTGTTCCAGAACTGGCAGTGGTTGCAGCAAACCCCACGGTTGCCCAGAATCAGGTTTGTGTTTGGCACAGTTGGTACAGGATACCACGTAGGATAGGGTATCCTTCTTGATAGTAGGCCACCAATAAAACTTCTGGATCTTGAGCAGGGTACGGCATTGACCAGGATGGCCAGCCAGTGTTGTGTCCGTCGGTGCCCGATGCCCACTCTCTGCCCTCCTTACCTCTCTGGTGCCTCCCTCTCTGACCGCGGGAAGATTGGCTGCCACAGCGTTCTTCTGCTGCAAGTCTTCAGGCATTCCTGGACTGGCTCAATGCTGCTATCCACCACTGGCCCAAGGATCCACCTACAACTATCCCTAACTATAACATATTGCTACTCCATGCAGATTGTTAACTCCGTATGATAACAGATTGCTAACTCCTATCTGATTGCTCCTCCCATCAGATAGCGGTTTGATAACAGATTGCTAACTCCATGGATCTGGCACAACTGAGTACTTTGCAGGCCATACTGGGCCTAGCCCAGCACATTGCGGAGCAGCAATACACCTTGGAGAAACTTGCTGCAGCATTTCATCAACTACACTCACAGAAGGTTCAAGGCACAACCTCCAACCAAGAAGGTCAATCACCGGAGGTAACTGAAGGCTGCTGTACCACTGGCAGCTCTAATCCGCTTTTCCAATGAAATCCAGAAGACCCAGGGCTTTTTGAACCAGTGCTGCATGCACTTTGCCTTACAGCCATCTCTATTTCCTACAGCTCTCTCCAAGACTACCTACATCCTTTCATACCTGCATGGTAAGGCTCTGTCTTGGGCATCCACCTTGTGAGAACGCAAGGACTCAATTTTGCAGGACATAGAAGGATTTATGGACTCGTTTAAATCCGTTTTTGATGACCCTGCTTGAATGTCTGTAGCTGGTTCTACTTTAGTGGATTTGAAGCAAGGCAGCAGATCATTGGCTGAATTTGCCATAGAGTTCAAAAGTCTTGCGGCAGAACTTTGCTGGGACCCCAGATGTCTCAAGACTCTCTTCAGGTCATAAATCAATGTGCATTACCTCTGTTACTCAATATAGCTAGACTATAGAAACAGAGGACTCGGCAAATTATAATGCCAATCAACAAATGTATGTCAAATTTTTATTCAAAGATAAATTTCATGTATTATATTAGGACCACTATGTGCTGTAACCATCACAAATTAAAACCAACAATGACGCATCACCCCCATCATACCAATCATACCATTCATACCATATACCCCCGATGACCCCTAAAAATCAGTATGTTACAATACTTATATCTTCACCAAAACCATCCAATGTTGACATGCGCGATTGGCTGCATTCAGTGCATTTCACAAAATGTTATCGCTGATAAGCTGCATTCTGTTATCCGTGCCAACCTGTCCGACCCACTCTGACAGGGCTGTAAGGTCACTGATGACTCACAGGAAAGGGCTGGATTTTTGGCTCTGGATACACCCAAATGGCGTTCTCCGATTGCAAATGGCGGCGAAGAAAAGTGCGCGCTGCCAAACGGATGAAACGGATGATATGTTATATTCATGGGGCGTCACGATACATTTCGCTTCCCCACGAATACAACAAATAGGGACATATATGTTGCGGATTGCCAATACGTTGAAAACAAATGCACACCCCTACCCCCTAACATGCTTACACGTGAACACCTGAAATGCATTGTTACCGCGTATTTTAATGTATTGAATGCATGTACTTTTCCTACTACCTATTTTAGAAACATTTGCACGTATATTGTAAGCATATAAAAAAAGACTTGCATGCATAAAACCCTGATTTGTGCACATAAGTTGGTATATTTGCACTTGTAATTGAAATTACTAGTTTTTCAATTCCTCCACCAGTTCTCCCAGTCCTTCTCCAGGTCATCAAGATCTTTCCAATTCTTCAGCCTCAACTTCTCCCAGTTCACCCAAAACTCCCACCGAACCAATAACTGACAACATTCCTGTCTATCAGTTGCGTGAGATAATTAGCAGGTGTAAAATTACACGACTAAGTAACCACATGTACCCACATAAGACTCTTCTAAAATAGCAATTTATCTATGTAACTCTTGTTCCCCTAGACTACCTCTATTTTACATGTGTAGATATATACAAAAGCAAAACTACACACAGATTTTTTATTTTTATTTAGCCTATATGCGAGTATAAACTATTTACGTGTGAATGTGCTAATTTTTACATGAGTAACAGAAAATTTACTAAATAGATCTAGAAAAAGAGCATTTACTAGGATGGGACCATCTTTGTGGAATGTCCTTACAAGGGGATCTCAGATTGTAATTTGACTATTTGATATTCTGCCATAACTTGAAAACGTGACTTTTTAAAGTTGCTTAGTTTGGAATTGCTGTTTCATCATTATATAGCCAAGTTCTCATGGATGTCATATTTTTGTTTTTAATTTTCTATCTTTTGTACAGCAATGCATGATTTGTTCTTATATTTACACTGTGATTTTTGTTGAATGCTTTGTACAACTAGTTTGAATGACTGGATCTGCAATATATTAAAAAAGTAAATTGAAATTGAAATTGAAAATTGAAATGTCATCTTCAACAATGGCCTCGCTCCCAGAAGGTGTCCTGATTGCAATGTGTGTGCAATTAATACCCTCAAAACTGATGGAAAGTGAGTAATGTGATAAAATTCTGTCATGATTTGCTGTTGGTGCTGTATATCTGCAGGAAGGGAAATATATTGATTGGTTCCCTAAGAACAGCAATCATAAACTGTGTAATGCAGTAAAAGGTGGCCGAATGGCTTAAACCTGTTTTTACCCCCAAGAGTAATCTCAACGCTGCCCAGTGGGCAACAATGCTAGGGCTATAGCGACTTTGAGGTGGGTTGGCATGGCATGACCTTTTTTGTTTGGAAGGCCACAGATCCCGCTCCAACTGCTGGCACAAGAATAGAATGAATTCCTTATTGAACCTAAAACTGCATTTCATTTCCTTCTCTGATAAGTCCAAAAATTGGGTCTTAGTTCTATATTTCCTCCTCCTCCTCAGTTGCAGCTCTCTCTACTAATTTATTTTATTTACTTTTTAAAAATGTATAGCCCCCCACACTCTTCATAAGATCACAGCAGGTTACAACATATATAACTTTACAAGCAAAAAATTGAACACAGCTGAAAACACAGTGTAAAACAAAGAGGAAATGGATTGCAGCTAAAGAGCAGATGTAGATTCAACAGAATCCAAACATTTATAACACTCACAGCAGCACTGTTACCTAACATCAGTACACCTAGACCCTCCATGTAGACAACAGAAACATAGACTCTCAAGCAGCAGGAACAAGCAGCAGGTACACACACTCTCAAATATTAAGCACACACAACAGGCACATAGACAAACTGACATAGAAATGACACACACACTTACATATTAAGAAGCACAAAATTGAAAAACAGAAGAAATGAAAGAAAGAGCAGGCTGAAGAAAGAGAAAGAAAGAAACAGAAAGGCTGAAGAGGTTAGGGCTGTTGAACTTGGAGAAGAGACGGCTGAGGGGGGATATGATAGAGGTCTTTAAGATCATGAGAGGTCTTGATCGAGTAGATGTGAATCGTTTATTTACACTTTCGAATAATAGAAGGACTAGGGGGCATTCCATGAAGTTAGCAAGTAGCACATTTAAAACTAATCAGAGAAAATTCTTTTTCACTCAACGCACAATAAAGCTCTGGAATTTGTTGCCAGAGGATGTGGTTAGTGCAGTTAGTGTAGCTGAGTTCAAAAAAGGTTTGGATAAGTTCTTGGAGGAGAAGTCCATTAATGGCTATTAATCAAGTTGACTTAGGGAATAGCCACTGCTATTAATTGCATCAGTAACATGGGATCTTCTTAGTGTTTGGGTAATTGCCAGATTCTTGTGGCCTGGTTTGGCCTCTGTAAAAGGCAGCAAGGACTTTCTGTTATGCAACAGCTTTTCCAAGCTCATGTCAATTTAGAGATTAGCTTCTAATGTGTTATAGGATGTTATGGGTTGGCAGGGACTAACAAAAGTTTACAAAAGTGTGAATGACATGCCATTATGTTTTTCACTGGAGATTCAGGATATACCTGGCTTCTCACACCTGTTGCTATTTCCAACACACCAGCAGAGAGGAGGAAGAATGAGGAGACAGGAGATACAATGAGGACTTATATCATAAAAACATAAGAAATTGCCATGCTGGGTCAGACCAAGGGTCCATCAAGCCTAGCATCCTGTTTCCAACAGAGGCCAAAACCAGGCCACAAGAACCTGGCAATTACCCAAACACTAAGAAGATCCCATGCTACTGATGCAATTAATAGCAGTGGCTATTCCCTAAGTAAAATTGATTAATAGCCATTAATGGACTTCTCCTCCAAGAACTTATCCAAACCTTTTCTGAACCCAGCTACACTAACTGCACTAAGCACATCTTCTGGCAACAAATTCCAGAGCTTTTATGTTCATAAGAACATAACAACATAACAACATGCCATACTGAGTCAGCCCAAGGGTCCATCAAGCCCAGCATCCTGTTTCCAACAGTGGCCAATCCAGGCCATAAGAACCTGGCAAGTACCCAAAAACTAAGTCTATTCCATGCTACTGTTGCTAGTAATAGCAGTGGCTATTTTCTATGTCAATTTAATTAATAGCAAGTAATGGACTTCTCCTTCAAGAACTTATCCAAGCCTTTTTTAAACACAGCTACACTAACTGCAATAACCAAATCCTCTGGCAACAAATTCCAGAGTTTAATTGTGTGTTGAGTGAAAAATAGCTTTCTCCGATTAGTTTTAAATGTGCCACATGCTAACTTCATGGTGTGCCCCCTAGTCTTTCTATTATCCGAAAGTATAAATAACCAATTCACATCTACCGTTCTAGACCTATCATGATTTTAAACACCTCTATCAAATCCCCCTCAGCCGTCTCTTCTCCAAGCTGATGAGTCCTAACCTCTTTAGTCTTTCCTCATTAGGGAGCTGTTCCATTTTGGTCGCCCTTCTCTGTTCCTTCTCCATCACAACTATATCTTTTTTGAGATGCGGCGACTAGAATTGTACACAGTATTCAAGGTGTGGTCTCACCATGGAGCGATACAGAGGCATTATGACATTTTCCGTTTTATTCACCATTCCCTTTTT
The DNA here is from genome assembly GCF_901001135.1 of Rhinatrema bivittatum. Taxonomy (NCBI): domain Eukaryota; kingdom Metazoa; phylum Chordata; class Amphibia; order Gymnophiona; family Rhinatrematidae; genus Rhinatrema; species Rhinatrema bivittatum. The sequence continues at coordinate 368,147,604 of NC_042615.1, forward strand.
AATAATTTCCAACTTTCTGTTTGTTTTTTGACTGCCGCAGCACACTGAACTGATGATTTCAATGTGTTATCTACTTTGACGCCTAGATCTCTTTCTTGGGTGATAGCTCCTAATATGGAACCTAACATTGTGTAACTATAGCATGGGTTATTTTTCCCTATATCTTCTATCACCTTGCACTTATCCACATTAAATTTCATCTGCCATTTGGATGCCCAGTTTTCCAGTTTCAGAAGGTCTTCCTGTAATTTTTTTACAATCTGCTTGTGATTTAACTACTCTGAACAATTTTGTATCATCTGCACATTTGATTACCTCACTCATCATATTCCTTTCCAGATCATTTATAAATATATTGAAAAGTACGGGTCCCAATACAGATCCTTGAGGCACTCCACTGCCCACTCCCTTCCACTGAGAAAATTGTCCATTTAATCCTACTCTCTGTTTCCTGTCTTTTAGCCAGTTTGTAATCCACGAAAGGACATCACCACCTATCCCATGACTTTTTACTTTTCCTAGAAGCCTCTCATGAGGAACTTTGTCAAACACCTTCTGAAAATCCAAATATACTACATCTACTGGTTCACCTTTATCTGCATGTTTATTAACGCCTTCAAAAAAGTGAAGCAGATTTGTGAGGCAAGACTTGCCTTGGGTAAAGCCATGCTGACTTTGTTCCATTAAACTATGTCTTTCTATATGTTCTGTGATTTTGATATTTAGAACACTTTCCACTATTTTTCCTGGCACTGATGTCAGGCTAACCGGTCTGTAGTTTCCCAGATTGTACTTGGAACCCTTTTTAAATATTGGGGTTACATTAGCCACCCTCCGGTCTTCAAGTACAATGGATAAGTTTAATTATAGATTACAAATTTTTACTAATAGGTCTGAAATTTCATTTTTTAGTTCCTTCAGAACTCTGGGGTGTATACCATCCGGTCTAGGTGATTTACTACTCTTCAGTTTGTCAATCAGGACTACCATATCTTCTAGGTTCACCATGATTTGGTTCAGTCCATCTGAATCATTACCCATGAAAACCTTCTCTGATATGGGTATCTCCCCAAAATCCTATTCAGTAAACAATGAATCAAAAAAAAAATCATTAAATCTTTCCACGATAGCCTTATCTTCTCTAATTTCCCCTTTAACCTCTCCATCATCTAATGGTCCAACTGACTCCCTCACAGGCTTTCTGCTTTGGATATATTTTTAAAAGTTTTTACTGTGAGTTTTTGCCTCTACGGCCAACTTCTTTTCAAATTCTCTCTTAGCCTATCTTATGAATGTCTTACATTTAACTTGCCAATGTCTATGCATTATCCTATTTTCTTCTGTTGAATCCTTCTTCCAATTTTTGAATGAAGATCTTTTGGCTAAAATAGCTTCTTTCACCTCCCCTTTTAACCATGCTGGTGATTGCTTTGCCTTCTTTCCACCTTTCTTAATGTATGGAATACATCTGACTGTTCTTCTAGGATGGTATTTTTTAACAATGACCACGCCTCTTGCACACTTATTACCTTTGTAGCTGCTCCTTTCAGTTTTTTTTCTAACAATTTTTCTCATTTTATCAAAGTTCCCTGTTGAAAGTTTAGCACAAGAGCTTTAGATTTGCTTACTGTCCCCCTTCCAGTCATTAATTCAAATTTGAAAATGTTATGATCATTATTGCCAAGTGGCCCCACCACTGTTACCTCTCTCACCAAATCCTGTGTTCCAATGAGAATTAGATCTAAAATTGCTCCCTCTCTTGTCAGTTCCTAAACCAATTTCTCCATAAAGCTGTCATTTATTCCATCCAGGAACATTATCTCTCTAGCATATCCCAATGATACATTTACCCATTCAATATTGGGGTAATTGAAATCTAAGAAAAAACGTTTTGAGCCAAGATTTTGACTAAACAAGTATCAAGCATTGATATTCACGTTTGTATATTTAGGGACCTTCATAACATACACAGTGCTGCAAGTTAATACTTGTATTCTGCACTTTAGTGGATCATATTTAATCATAGGTCCATTAGTCCATTCAAAGAATACAAAATTATATGTCTTTAAACCTTCTTAGATAATTTTTATACATTTTTGATTTAGTATAAAACAAACGAGGTTACTTTCCTCTTTGTACTCAGCTCAGCCGGAGTCAGGGGTCCGACATGCGCGTTTCGCGGTCCGCTGCTTCAGGGATGTTAATGGCTGACTTGCATGGCATGGCGTTTTTGGCTGCAATATTACTGCGGGAAAGAATTCCACTTCGATCAGTCGTAGAGGTCCCGATAAATTATTTCAGACCTATCTTCACATACAAGTTCGACATGGCTGACATGAACCAGTTTAAAATTAAAAAATTACTAGAAGCCATCAATGACATAAAAATTATTCTCCATCAACAATATTAAAAATATATTAAAAAAGAAGTAAATAATCATCATTAAAGGTGTTAACTAAGTAGCCCTTGGTAGTATTTGCTTCAATGAGATCATCAAGAGAAGTGATAACCCCAAGCTAGAAAGGTAAAGGAAATTAGGGGTAAATTTTTAAAGCCACGCACATGTCCATGTGTGCGCGGTTCCCGGCCTGCGCACATGGACTCGCCAATTTTATAACATGAGCGTGTTGCCACGTGCATGTTATAAAATCTGATACCCATGCACACATGTGCGCCTAATTTTGTATTGGCATGTGCATTTGAGCAAGGGTGCCCACTTGCACACACACATGGGGGTGTATTTTGTAAAAAAACACATGGCGACGTGAACAGGCCTTTGCCCAGTTCTTTCCCAGTCCACTCCAATAAAGGAGTGGACTGGGAGGGAACTTCACTAAACCCCTATCCTTCCTTCTTCCCTTTTCCCCTCTCTTCCATGACCCCTAAACCCACCCTAACTCTGCTAATTTTTTTTGTTTTTGAACTTACCTACTCAATGGAGGAGCAGTAAGTTCTGCACTCCAGCCAGCTGCTGGCGTGCGCCTGCCCAGGACAGCACCTAATGGCACTTTCCCGGCTTTCCCCCGCCTTGTCCTGCCCTGCCCAGACCTCACCCCTACCCCGCCCCTTTTTAAAGGCCCAGCACTTCTGCACGTATCGAGAGATACGTGTTTAGCCGGGCCTCTCTGAAAATGCACTCAGCGCTTGTGCGGCCCAGTCACATGCGTATGTCCTGGGATTTCTGCACCTGGTGTTTAAAAATTTCCCCGTTAGTGTTCTCAGTCAGGAGTTGGCTTCCAGTGGGTGAGGAGGTGTTGCTGCAGTTCTCCTCATTTTGAGGCTTACCAAGGATAGGAAAGCCTAGGAGTTTAAAAAAACAACTGTGGTATGATAGATGAATGAATGATATTAATGTATAAAACAGTTTTCAGCTCAGATAAGGTAATGTTTAGGGTAATTTCTTGAAATTTAATGAAAAATTGCACCTCAAACTAGAGCAATATTAGGCAATAATATTATTAACAGGTCTATCCAGTACCGAGCGGTAGGAAGAGCTGCGTTAGTGCCTACGGCACCCGCGGTTGCCGCACGCACAGTGCAGCTCACCTACCGCTCGATCCTGAACACTAATTTCATGCAAATGTAAACCACGTCTAAGAAGGGTCCGTGAAGCGTTAGGCCCACGCAACCCATTTTACTGGATAGAGCGCCTATACAGTATCCTGGGTGCGCGGGCCTAATGCTTCACGCCACGCTGGTATCTGTCATTTCAAATGTCATTCGAAATGTCATTTGAAATGACAGATACCAGGAAGTCAGGACTGCCAGTCCCCCCTCCCCTCCTCCCGAAGCAGGGCGCGAAAAGCAGCCTTGCTCCGGGAGATGACAGCGGCGAAGAAAAAAAAAAAAGTGAAAAAAACAAAAGCAAAAAGTAAGTCGCTTCGCCGCTTCACTTTCCCCCCTCCCGGAGCAGGGCGCGAAAAGCTGCCTTGCTCCGGGAGGAGGGAAGCGGCGAAGGGGAGGGGGAGAAGAGATGACAGCGGCCAAACAATTGGCGAAAGGAACGAAGCCATAGTGTCTTAAAAAATATTTATTTATAACAATTGTCTTCAAAACTATATACAACAGGGGGTGGGGATTGTGGGCCGGGAAAAAGGGGAGGGAGCGTGCCATGGGGGAAGAGGAGGAGCGCAGTCATTGATGCTCTGCGGGCGGTGGCGCTCCTGCAGGAGCCCGCGCCAAGACCAGCAGCGATTGAGCTCCTGCGATTGCTCGCAGGAGCTCAATCATCTCCCGCTGGCCATGACGCAGGTCAAGCAGGAGCGTCACCGTCCGCGCTGACATTCCCTCCAGGGTGCCCATGGTGCGGTCGATCTGTGCCAGGAGGTACAGCATGGAGTCGAGGCGCCTCTCAAAGCTGACCTCCTGGCGATCGCCATCCATGGGCAGCCCTGGAGAGGCTGGGCCGTCAACGTCAATGACGCTGTCCTCCTCATCCCCCATGGCAGGCGGTGTGGGCTGGGCAGGAGAGACTTGGGGAGGAAAAATAGGGTGGGGGGGGACAGGCAAAATTAATGGGATCCTCTCTTAAATGGGGGTGACCAGGTCATCAGGGGGAGTAGGGGGGGCAGGTAAACTGGGACGGGAAGGATAACGGAGGGACGGTCCATGGTGGGGGGGGGGGGGGGCGGCATCTCTTCCTCTTCCTCCAAAGTATCTGAAAAGAGAAAAGAGAAAAGTTAAGGCCTTAACCCCGTCCTCCATGAATTCATGCACAACAAGAAACAGAAGCTAGCAACATTTTGAACGGGAACATAAACTGGTACCATTACACCCATGTTCATGTGCAAATTACGTTTGCGTGACAAAGTCTATCAAAGGCTCACCGAGGCATGGTTCCGGCGCTGCATGTTGAACGCCGCCATTATCGTTCTCACTGCTGCTGCTTTCTGAAAGGCGAAAACATATATAAACTTTAGCTGCTGCCCATGCAGAGATCGAGATCCTTTAACACTTTCAGCTCTACCGTAAAGGCTATTAACTGCACCTACCATCCGGTCTTCTGTGGGCCCGCAGGGCCCTCAGGTAGTCCGGCTCCTCCTTCCGGATCCGCCTCGCCCTTTTTTTCAATGCCTCCATCTGTGGTTTAACAATAGCAAAAGGAAAAGGAAGTTGAACTACAGAGGCTGAACTACATTCAAACCTAACAAGTCAGGTGTCATTTTTACTTTAGTCATCCCCATCACAATACAAATCTAGTACACAATACATGTAACAAGTCAAGTCCCATGTGTCCTGTAGTGGCACACCTCTACAAAGCGACCAACCGAAAATAGTTCTTGCAAGTCAAGGGTCAGGTTCCAACTCTCACACACAACAATAGAAAACAAACCCACAAATCAAAGATGTCAAACCTTTACTTTTCCATGCATGTCACAAGATAGTAAAAAACAGAGTCCTATGATCATACCTCCCTTGGACGCTCTGCTTGGGCGTTGAATTGTGCCCTGAGCGCCCTCCAGGCCTCGTCGGCCCTGTCCTGGTCCTGGCGGCGCCCAGGGCTGAAGAAGAGGTGGTGCTCCTCTGCTGCCACCAGCTGCGCCAGCAGTCGGATGTCGCCATCGGAGAAATTTGGTGCTCTTCCCCTTGGCATCTTGGACAGAAATGGCCGCCCGGAAGTGTTATTGCATGTGCCAGCGCCCTGCCTCCTGCTTCCGGCGGAACAAAAGAGCCGCTCTATCCGTGACCCAACCATAGACTTGAGCGGCCCTTCGGTTCGCCATTTTCCAATGGCGGAACAGCAGGGCCGCTCAACCCTTGATTTAAGCAGCCTTCGGTTCGCCATTTTTCAACGGCGGAACAGCAGGGCCGCTCAACCCTAGACTTGAGCGGCCCTTCGGTTCCCCATTTTTCAACGGCGGAACAGCAGGGCCGCTCAACCCTAGACTTAAGCGGCCCTTCGGTTCCCCATTTTTCAACGGCGGAACAGCAGGGCTGCTCAACCCTAGACTTCAGCAGCCTTCGGTTCGCCATTTTCCAACGGCGGAACAACAGGGCCGCTCAACCCTTGATTTAAGCGGCCTTCGGTTCCCCATTTTTCAATGGCGGAACAACAGGGCCGCTCAACCCTTGATTTAAGCGGCCTTCGGTTCCCCATTTTTCAACGGCGGAACAGCAGGGCCGCTCAACCCTAGACTTGAGCGGCCCTTCGGTTCGCCATTTTTCAACGGCAGAACAGCAGGGCCGCTCAACCCTAGACTTGAGCGGCCCTTCGGTTCGCCATTTTTCAACGGCGGAACAGCAGGGCCGCTCAACCCTAGACTTCAGCAGCCTTCGGTTCGCCATTTTCCAATGGCGGAACAACAGGGCCGCTCAACCCTTGATTTAAGCGGCCTTCGGTTCGCCATTTTCCAACGGCGGAACAACAGGGCCGCTCAACCCTTGATTTAAGCGGCCTTCGGTTCCCCATTTTTCAACGGCGGAACAACAGAGCCGCTCAACCCTTGACTTGAGCGGCCCTAGTCGTTCCCGCCATTTTTGTCGCCTTTCTAGAACTGGAGTTTCCCAGCGCCCTGCCTCCTGCTTCCGGCGGAACAATTTTTGTTGCCTTTCTAGAACTGGAGTTTCCCATTGGCCAGCACAGCATCATACTACTACCATGGGCGTGTATATAGGTAGCTTCTGTGAATAGTGAATTTACTTTCGACTTCGTTTGGACTCCGACACACACGTACAACAGTTTAGTTGGAAATTGAACGGGGGATCGTCAAGGCTTTAAGTAGGTAAGCAGTGCAAAGCACGCTTTATTTTTTTTTTTCATTTCAATTCGGTGTCCCTCGTGGTAGATCCCGGTGCATTTGCAGGTCTTTTATGTGCACTTATGTTTGGGCGCATGAAGAGTAGAGTTTAGTGTTCGCCTTCTTGTTTTCTCCTTTTCAGGAAAAGATGCCATGGAAAGAAATGATTTTACGGTGGAGGTGGAGCATGGAAAGCGGCAACCGTTTGTGGAATGGCTCTTCATCGAGGCTATACAGAGGCCACAATATTTAGTAGTATTTTTAACAGATGTAATGTCTGCTGTGCTGCCCATTAATCACGAGCTCTTTGTCACCGTTCAGGTTTAACTATGCCGGGAAAGCGCACTATGGGTGAGTTAGAGGACCATGCAGTGCAGCAGCACCAAGAGGAAGACTCAAGCGCCAGCCAGCCACCCCCAAAGCGAACCCGAAAGGCGCGCTTTACGGATGAAGAGAAAGAGGTATTGTGTCGTGCGGTATGCGAAAAACATGCCCTTCTCTTCCAGTCGAAGATTTCGTGGACCAGCAAAAAAAAGATTCGGGAAAAGATTGCCCAAGATGTGAGCTCACTTTCTGTGACGCCACGAGATGTTAAGCAGGTGCAGCACCGGTGACGGGACACCAAGAAAGAGGTCAAAGAGAAGGCCGCAAAAATCAATGCCTCTGCAAAGAGGACCGGTGGAGGGCCACCGTGCAGCATCGTGCTTACACCGGTGGAGGAGATGGTTCTCCGAACTATGAGGAAGGAGGTCGTCCTGGGAGTCCAGACGCAGCATATCACGGACACATCAGGTCGTGCAGGTATGTATTTAGCAAAATCTGGTTACCGTAGCATGTTTACTGTATGGCCGATGAGTGGTCCACCCATGTGTGTGTGCTACTTTTTATTAAAATTTTGAAACAGGATTCATTATTTGCATCATTCATTGCCTCACAAAAAATATAGAATGACAGTGACCTCTTTCTATATCTCAATCCACAGAAACAGCGGACAATGGCGACGGTGAGAGGGAAGAATCCAGCCACAACGATGAATTCGTTTTCCCACTGCCTAGCGCTGACTCCCCCAGCCAGCAAGTGTCAGAGGACATGGTTACACTGGATCTGTATGATGTCCCTGTCCACGAATCAATGGACGTTCTGGGGGACCAGCAGGATCCAGCAACCCCCCCATTATTTCAAGACCCGGAAACATCCCAGCAACTGGATGACCCGCCAGTGACTGAGGAAATAGCGCCAGTGGAACCTGACCTCGAAGAGCCATTTTTTGGCGATGATGTCCTGAGCGAGCAATTAGTGGCTGGAATAACCTCACAACAGGATCGTCATCATGAGGCAATCCTCCATGAATTGCGATCGCTGAGAGCTGACTTTCGAGAATGTATGGTTGAAATGATGGCTGCTCAGCGAGACAATATGGCGGAAATGATGGCTGCTGAGCGAGAAAATATGGCAACACTGATCGGTGCTATCCAAGCATTCGCCTCTCAATTTCCTTCCATCCAACACCCATAAAAAGTTAAATAAAAGTTATGTTTTCAGTTTGATTATGTGTACTTTTGTTTTTTTTACTGCTGGCTAAGTTTTATACGGTTGTTACATTAAACAGATTTTTAGTGCTGGGAAAAGCTTTCATATTCTGAAAAGGAAAACCTGATATGGATGTAAAGTTAGTAACCATAATATTAATGTTACACATCAAGTGATATTTATTGAACCATAAATAACCAAAGGCTACAGATAATATTTCAGTGGCTGGTAATGGCCAGGATGAGCATAAAGGGTCAATAAACAGAGAAATATGGGTACAAGAAGTCCATGTGAACGGCTAATGTGTTGATGGAGGGGGTCATCTTCCAGTTCATATGTTCTGTTCATTTTAAAGAAATCAATCTCGAATTCTGAAACAAAAAGAGAACAAAAGGCAAGAGTGAATAGGACAAGCAGGTACATAAATGATTAATATGATTAATTTCTATAATAAAATGAAATGTTATGTATGAGATTAAACTTACAAGAGAAATAACTGTCGATGACCCTTTGTCGGACCGCATGACCCCGTGCAGTGTTGTCCACTTCAGCTGCGAGCTCCACGGGCGGATCGGGTGGCAAGTCCTCGTCAACCTCTGCATGCACACCGAAGCGCAGACAAATATTGTGCAGCATGCAGCAGGCAAGAATAATGCTCACAACCTTTTCTGCACTGTATTGCAGGGCACCCCCAGAGCGATCCAGGCATCGAAAACGCCCCTTCAGAACTCCAAACGTACGCTCAATCACATTTCTGGTGCTGCCATGAGCCTCATTGTAGCGTCGATCGGAAGCTGTGCGTGGGTTCTGTAGCGGTGTAAGCAACCAAGGCTTACAGCCATAGCCACCATCGCCTATGGGATGAAAAACCAGGGATGCATTGAAAACAACATTGCAGCGCTAAACACTATAAACAATGAAAGACCTAAACATTACTGTATGGCGCTCACCCTTAACATCCTGAGAACAGAATACATGACAGACACATCACGGGAAGTAGCAACTGTCACTTACCTAGCAGCCAACCTTCCCCGTACTTTCCTTCCGGGAATTGGGTGGCCAGAGATGAATGTGCCAGAATGTAGGCATCATGGCAGCTCCCTGGAAAGTTCGATACGACATTTAGAATGCGAAGGCGTGCATCGCAAACCACTTGCACGTTCATGGAATGAAAGTGCTTGCGATTCCGGAACGCACTCTCTTCATCCAACCTGGGTGTAAACGCTATATGAGTGCAGTCGATAGCACCCAACACATTAGGCATCCCCGCAATACCCATGAATGCACTGAGGATCTGTTGCAGTTCAGCTGGATCCGTAGGATACACGATGTACTGCCTCACCTTCTTCATCATTGCCTTCAACACCTGTGACAGGTTCCGTGAAACGGAGGACTGCACCATACCAGCAATCACACTCACTGGGTTTTGAAAACTTCCGGTACCAAAAAAAATTTAAGGCGCACAGAAGTTTATTCAATCCTGGCACAGCATGGTGTCGATTGGCCTGGGGCTCCAGGTCCTCACGCAGGTCTTCGTAGAGGGACAAGATTGCCTGTGAGCTCAACCGGTAGGTTCGGACAACATCTCGCTCACGCATTCCAAACAGCGTTGTTCACGTGCAAATGACTCGTCCCGGCGGGGGGGCGGCCCGCTGAATGCCTCCCATGCAGATGGCACGGTGCCCTGCCTGCACAGAATACAACAGATGGTAAAACACAGATAAAATAGACGTTATTCCAATTAGTACAATGCGGACGATGTTCGCGGGCGCGGCCGTAGAGACGGCCTTACGGATGCCCTAAGATGGCGCCCATCTCTCTTCCGTAGAGGCTTCTCATGGACGCCTTACGGGTTCGCGGACGTGGCCGTAGAGATGGCCTTACGGATGCCCTAAGATGGTGCCCATCTCTCTTCCGTAGAGGCTTCTCATGGACGCCTTACGGGTTCGCGGGTGCGGCCGTAGAGACGGCCTTACGGATGCCCTAAGATGGTGCCCATCTCTCTTCTGTTGAGGCTTCTCATGGACGCCTTACGGGTTCGCGGGCGCGGCCGTAGAGACGGCCTTACGGATGCCATAAGATGGCGCCCATCTATCTGCATCCGAAGAGGCTTCTCATCTCTGCCGGCCCATCTAGCACGGGTGAGCATCTCTCTGGGCCCATCGTCCGGCGTCGGTAGAGGCGCCATAAGACACAGACGCCGTTCTTTACTGCTAACAAATATTTAACACGTACCTCCCCCGGTCTTGCAGCTGGGTTCACCGGTCGGACGGGTTCTCTTGCTGCGGCCTCACCTCACCGTTCACCTCTCCAATCTGCCGATCATTTCCTGCGTTTCTCAGACGAGCATATCTCCTTCTCCTCCACCGAACGAAAATTAGCAGCAGAGCAAGAACACAAATGTTAGCCATGGCGCTGTCCGGTACGAAGCCGATCGAATGCCACACTAACGCCAGGTAAAAGGTAGGCGGTAAATTAAAAGGTTAATCGTGGCCCCCCCCCCTACCTCCCGGGGAAAGCGGCCCCTGTGCATGCAATTGGATGCTCAAGATGTGACATCACATGCCGTACCGCCTAACGTCGACGTCAGGTCTTGAGCGGCCGATTGCATGCACAGGGGCCGCTTTCCTCCGTGCTGGCATCCATCTTCCCGAGGAGGTAGGGGAGCCACAATCCGTTCTTCCTGATAACCGGATGGCTGCCAAAAGTCGGCAACGGGAGGCAGGAGATGTCCGATCGGAGATGCAAGTTGCTTCGCCGCTTCACACTTTTCTTCCCTCCTCCCGAAGCAGGGCGGAGGGGAGATGACTGGGGCTGCCCCGGAGACCGGCACCCATGATCGCGGCGGGGGCAGGTGAGCGGGGGCTGGGGGAAAGCTTTCCACCTACCCTTACCCCTGCCTCTACCGCAGGGGTCAGTGTAGGCGGTAAGTTTGCAGGTTAAACGCGCGACAAAAAGGCAGGGAAAGATAGCGATAGTCGGGGCGCGGGTTACAGGATGCTAGGGAATAGCTAATTTGCTCGTTTGCATGCAATATCCATGCCGCGAGCGGAAGGGGTTGAGCGGGGATTTTAGGACGCGGTAGGAATAGGTTAAAATGGATTCGGGATCGCAGGAAGGGCTAACGCGGCCGGAAAGTGAGTAAAAAGCGGCTAAGAAGCAGGGTAAACGCGGCCGCACTTTACAGGATAGACCCGTAAGTGAGTTTAATTTGAGGAGTATTTGAAGGATTAATTGGACTTGATAATTTAGAATAGTGAAAGAAATAATGAGTTAAAGCTGTTCTTTTAGTTTAGTCATAAAGTTGAATACTTTTAATTTGTTTTAATATCTAGCATTGTCACAGTATCAATTTGATGACTTAGACACACACCTAGTGTTGCGGACAGAACGGTGGACCCTTGGGCCGACCTGGCGTAGTGCGCAGAAAGGAAGAGCGAACTCCGTGGAGATGGCACAGGCCGGGAGGCGGAACCAAGGCAGAGATGAAAGTGGAGTCTTCACCCTGGAAGCCCGAGGACCCTCTGAGAGGAGCCTGTGAGGACCCAGACCTCTGGGACTTAGGCGACGGGAACGAGACAAGTCGAGAAGACAGTCCAGAAGTCAAGGCAGGTGGCAGACACAGAGAATCGGAAGCAGAGCCAAAGTCAGGAGCCAGAGAAACTAACTGAGGAGGATCCGGAAGCAGAGCGGGTTCAGGAACAGCAGGATTAAGATCAGGAGCGGCAAGACCTGGATCAGGATCAGCAGGATCAGGAACAGCAGGATCAGGAACAGCAGGATCAGCAACCAGACACTCAGGAACTGAGGAACCTCGTTGCAAGGCAATTTCCTCAGGGCAGATGCCAGCCTTAAGTAGTCGCCGGCGTCTGACATCATCAAAGGAGGCGGGCCGGAGTTCCCCACGGCTAGACCTTTAAAAGGTCCCCCTGTGGGCGCGCGTGCCCCGGGAAGGGGTGGAGTCTAGCTTGGGGCTCGGCAGCATCTCAATCGTGGAGATGCCGCCATGAAGAGGCCCGGTAGGCTTGGGAGGCGCCGTGCCTCATCGCAGCCTGCAGCAGGAGGCAGCAGGTAAGGACCCAGCAGGTAAGGACCCGGTCGTTAGTCTAGTGACCGGGACCCCAACACCTAGAGTACTCAACTGACTTAGAATGCAGAACAGGAGCAGTTAAGGGAGATAGACTCTGTTTTAGATTTATTTAAAGAATAGAGTAGTAGAAGAGTAGAGAGAAGAAGAGAAGACAATACAAACTGGCCAGCAAGGAAAGAGAGAAGAAAGAAGAAACAAAAACAAATAAGTTTATACACAAACAAAATAAACATACATAGCTAGGCCTGAGCTCGGCGGAGAATAATAAAAGACTAAGTTTAAAAGATGTAAAAGCAAAGAATACAGAACAGAGAATAAAACATACTTATCTCTATTGAAGTTCACCAGCAACATAGACTTTCACCAGTTCTGAAAAGGATAAAACACAAAGAATTAGTTCATAGAAATAGAGAACTGTGAACTAATATTTAGTATGGATGAAAGTAGAATAATACTAAGGTAATACATATCTGATACTTTGTCAAGGTAATATTGTGAGTAGTCTCAATTTCTACATAGGTTTCTTGAATATGCCTTAGATATAATTTCTTTAAAAGAACAGAAACAAAAGAAAATGAATAGTGATTATAAGAAAGAAATATACAGTTTTAATTTTTCTATTTAATGCAAATGATATATTAAATAGTTGTTCTAAATAAAAAATATACTTTGCTTAATTTGACTCAATAGTGAAATTATATAAAGTAAGTTTTATTTATTAAACTGTACATCCATGGTGCAAAACAGCTGTTAACTTGATGCCTGGTCACCCAGCTACACTTATTGTAACATCCACTTTGGCCACATTAGAAATCTTCAACCCCAAAGGCTACAGTTTACATACCTTAATTTTGTGCATGAGTAACAAGAAATAGATCTATTTTTCATATCTGTCAGGTACTTGTTGGCGATAAGAACCTGAACTTGATGAACCTTGGTCTGACCCAGCATGGCATATCTTATGTTCTTATTAGGCAGGCAATTTTATACAGCAGTGTTAAAGCACTGTTTTACCCCTGGAAATACCTTTCAAAATGACCCTTCTAGTATGCACCTTACTTTTAGCAACCTTGTGATCTGCATAACATTATCTTAGTGAATACCTATTAACTATGTTTCTAAAATGCATGATTAAAATATATACTGCATATACGCTAAACCTTGTTTAGCATGAACTTTAGTGAATCAACCTCTTAATCCATCTGACCTATCCATAAAATATTCCTATTGCAAGAATAGGAGGATGCTGTCGTTTGAAACAAAATAGAAAATGTTAAAAATGAAACCAAATGTCATTTGTTTTTCTTTTGTTTCATTCTCTGCCTAGCTACCATTTTAAAAAGTCCCTGAGCCTTTCTTCTCATACACTCCCAGCAGATCACCTTCCTGAGCTTCCTTTTACCATATTTCAAACTGAAACCTCTACTAGAGACAAGAGTGATTCCCAGACGCTCCTGTTCTGCTGGTGCTATTTCTCATAATGGCACCAGCAGGACAGGACATTTGCCATACAACAAAATGGTGCCCTGCCATTTTGTTCTATGGCAATGACTAGCTCCATTGTGGAGAAATGGCACCAGTGGGCAGGAGCATCTGGGAATCACTCCCGCCTCCAGAGGACTTTACAAGTTTCATGTAGGATTAGAGAGAGTCTGGGGAAGGTCAGGAGGTCTAAAGAGGTGGCAGTGCATTTGTGGTGGTCCACAGGGCATGGGAGAAAGCCAGGTGAGTTATTAAAAAAGGCAGCCAGGGTTTCTTTTTACTGCAGACTAAAAATAATACAAAAAAACAAAACTAAAACATTTAAAAACAAAACAAAATAATCAAACTAGAAAGTAAATGAACATTTTCCCATGCACACCCCTAAAGAAGAGTAAAATTGGTAGGAATATTATTGCATTCTCTGATGGGAAAAGACTGGCCATCATCTCCATGGCCTGCCAGATTCATTGGAGATACAGCACAGGAACTGCCAGAAAGTATGCCTCTGTAGTTATTTATGGAATGATATTTAAATAGATTAGGCATAGAATCTGTATTAAAAAACATAGTCGTTTAGCAAAGTTTAAATAATTTTACAGCATTGTTATAGGGCATTTATTCTAAAGATGACTTGAAAAGCCCTGAAAACTAGTTAATAGTTCATTATCAAAGCTGGTTTGATAGATTTATTTTGTGAAATATTTATAGGTAATGATCCAATACCACTAATATTGCTCTATGAACAATTCCTCCATCAGGTGTCAGACACAATTTGAGGTCGATTTTAAAAGCTCTGCACGTGCCAAAACAGGGAGATACACACATGTCTCATGCCAGTGTGTGCCGCACAGATTTTAAGAACTGTCCGAGCACGCATGTATCTCCTGGTATGCACACAAATCGAATAGGCAAAAATAAGGGTAGAACATGGGCGGGGTCTGAGTGGTACATGTGCAGTTTGGGTCTGTAGCATGAAGTCTGCATGAAAGTATTTATGCACACAAGCACGCGCCAGGGTCCCCTACCACATAAATTTACTTCTGCTATTGAGGTTGTGTAAGTTTTAAATAAAAAAATCAGTACTAGTCAGTGGGGTTTGAAAGGTTGGGGCTAATAGGGTAAAAGAGAGGCTATCTAGCTGGAGGGCTTAGGTAGTCCCAACCTTTACCTGGGCGAACTGGGAACAAACTGGAGAAATGGGTATTGCATTGGTGTGCGTGCCTAGCAAAATCCTCTCTTTTACATGGTAGAAGCAGCATTTGCACTCATATGCGTGTATCTATATAAAACTGCATGCACATGTATGCACATATTTATTTTATTTGTTAATTTTATAACATACACACATACACATTAAGTGTACACCTATGCAGCTGTTTTTAAGTTTAGTTATGCATTCTAAAACTGTAGGGGATGATTTAAACTATGTGCCTGCCTACAGGCTGGTCATGGGTCACAGCAATATTGGGTGCAAATAACCAAACTGGCCAATTAGATTTTCTAAGCTGGTCATTTCTGGTGGATATCAAGAAGGATATCGTATGAATCTAACCCTAAGAATTTTTTTTTCCCAAACAAACCTTGTAGATTGTTTATATTTTAGTCATTCAACATTGTGTACAAATGGATGTATAGCTTTGCGATTACTTGAAAGTCACATGCATTGTGAAACGAAAGAATTATTGTGGAGCAAGCAATAAGAATGTGAAGCTGGTTAATATGAGTAGATCAATGTTAGCAGAGTATAAGCTGAAAAATCTAGAACTTGAGAGAAATTGTTCCTGCACATTGATTTTATATCGTGAAGAGAGTTATCTAAAAAGACATTTTTACAGATCGGCAGAAATTATCCTCCATAAATCAATGAATGCTGACCTTAGTTTTGACATATCACATGACTGGCATGTTTTTTTTTTCCAAATGCAGTAGACATTAATGTCATGTCCATTGCTATTAGATATCTTTAAGATCATGTATGGTTATATTGAATCTTTCCTTTTTTATTTGATAATCTTCTCTGAAAGTATTGCATTGCATAAAGAAAAAGGAAAATGGAGAAAGGTAGAATTGGTTGCTTTTATGTTTATGATCTTCCTTTCTTTTACACATAAAGCAGGGAGATATTGATCACAAAAAGGTACAAGAACAGTTTTCAAAATATAAAAAAATGGGTACCATTCTTTTTCTCTCTGTCTAAATCTAACTCTATATCTAACCTGTCTCTCTCTCTCTCTCTCTCTCTCTCTCTCCTTATATCCACAGAATACCTATATATGCAGATATTAGAGGCACCCTTTTTATTTTTTTAATGTATTATTTATTGAATTAGAACATTTACAAAGAAATGATATAAAACAAGAATTTCCAAAAGTTACAACATATCAGAAAATATTTTTTCCATACCCATTATAAACAATCTAGCCCACATCTAGGAGGATAAGAGAGGTTCAAGTCAGCCGTACGTCTTTTATTTCTTTACAACCCTTGACCTAACAGTTATTACCTACTCTGAGACTTATCCCGTAGAAAGCGTTCCAAGTGGGAGGGATCAAGAAAAACAAACTTATTGTTTTGAAGCAATATCTGGCACTTCCAAGGAAATTAAAAAAAACAAACTAGCTCCTATAATCTAGAGCTTCTTGCTTCAAAGACAGGAATTGTTTCCTTCGTGCCTGAGTTGCACGGGTAACATCGGGGAAGATTTGTATCTTTTGCTCACAAAATTTATGATTCTTGTTTTGGAAATATTTTGAAAAGAACAAATCTTTATCCCTCTTTAAAGAAAAAGATATTAGCAATATAGCTCTTGAGTTTATTTTATCCATAGAGTCCACTAAAAAAGTAGAGACCCCTGGACTTTCCAATATATCTACTTCACCCTCTTGCACTTGTATCGTTTTCCTCTTAGGTATATAATACATTTTGGAAATCATTGAGATTTTCTCTATCAAAAGAAAATATTTCAACCACATACTTTTTATATAGTTCATCAGCCGACAACAATCTTGAGATTGGAAAATTCAATAGCCTTAGATTAGAAGACCTCAATTCATTTCTAACTTATTATGCAGTATCAAATTATCTTTGATGGAAGATATATTAATAGCCTGAAGATTGTTTACTAAAGGGCTCACATTTGCTACTGCTTGTTCTACTTTAGTGGTCCTACAATCTAATTCCTCAAATTTTGCTCTGGTTTCTACAGAAAAAGCATGTACATTAGATATAGATATAGATATAGACATTTTATTATCCATTTTTGCAGATAACCTCCACATATCTAATAATGTTACATTTTTTGGTTCCACATTATTCTCCTCCCCATCACTGCCTAATTCGGGAATTATTGATGGAAACTGGACCTTAGCATTACTCGCTGTTGCCTCGCTACCCAATAATATTTCATTCGATTGTATATTCCCCTCTGGCGCTTCCCCACTTCCATTAAGGTTTGGGGTTGCTATCTCAGAGGGTCCTATTACCAAATTAGCTACTTGTATATCATCTAGTACAGGTTTTTGAGGGAGGTTGTGTGGACCTCCCTGACAGAGAACTCACCCATAACACTATTTGAGAGTCCATCTGTCCAGTCCTTCTTGACAAAGGGACTGTTGGAGAAGATGTATAATTTTTAGATTTCCTTTTTCTTCCCATAATTTTTTTCTTACCCAGAGGCGTGCCCCTTTGGCGCATGGCTTCGTCTGTACACCGGTGGCTGCACGCCGCAGGGCCCTTGTTTTATACTGTCCCAGGGCACCTGGTGATAATGTCACTAGGGGTCCACCCCCTCGATCCAGGTCTCCCCTCTCCTCAACCAGGAGAAGTTTTCTTTTTCTCAAAATTGCTACCACAGAGCAAAGACTGGAATCGGGTAGTTCCCAGCACATTGATTTCTCTCTCCTTTCCTCGGTCTATGTGCCGCAGGGCCCTTGTTTTATGCTGTCCCGGGCACCTGGTGATGACATCACTAGGTGGTCCGCCCCATCGATCCGGGCCTCCCCTCTCCTCGACCAGGAAAGTTTTATTTTTCTCAAAATTGCTACCGCAGAGCAAAGACTGGAATCGGGCTGTTCCAGGCACACTGATCTCTCTCTCTTCTCCTACTAGAGGCACCCTTTTTAATAATAGATAAGTAACTTTAAATTGTGTCCATGAAGGTGACAAGTCACTACTTTGAAGGCATTTATGCTGATGTAAACAGTGCAATAGTCATTAGGGATTTCTACAAGGAACAGAGGAGAGACCTCCATCCACTGACAGGCATGTCTTATGTCATAGGTCTTATCACACTCTTGAGCGTGTTATGTTTTCTGGCACCTCGGTCTTTTCAAAACATTGTAACTATGACTGATGGAATGGGACAACCCATTTATCCAGATGTTTGTGCCAGGCACTACAAGTCTTGAAAAGATAAATTAGAAATTATTTCACCTTTTTTAATCGGAAGCTATAATGGTGTCATGAGGGTCTGGGCTTGGCAACAGGTACCACCCTGGAGGGAAAGTGCAAACCTGAGAGGAAAGGTGGAGATACAGTTATGAAAGTCAGACACTGCAATAGCCAGAAAAGATACACAGAACAGGAACACTGGAGCTGGACTGAAGCATAACACTGAATACTGAACTGTGAAGCAGGAAGGTTTACATGCAGGAATGCTGGAACACTGGAACACAAATACAATTCCAGAAATCTTGGAAGCAGGATATTTAAACTAGAACAAGGCTTTGAAATCAGAAAATAAACTGATATCACTTCCATAGGACAGACACCAAGAGAATTGAATTGCTGGACCATCACTATCAGGCCGATAAAGTACAGTGCGCTCCAGCGGAACACACTGTTAACCCGTTATTGGACGCGTGTTTTCGACATGCTAGCATTACCCCTTATTCAGTAAGGGGTCGAAAACGCGTGTCCAAACCCCCCGAACCTAATAGCACCCACAACATGCAAATGCATGTTGATGGCCCTATTAGGTATTCCCTCGCGATTCAGAAAGGAAAATGTGCAGCCAAGCCGCACATTTTACTTTCAGAAATTAGTGCCTACCCAAAGGTAGGCGCTAATTTCTCCGGGCACCGGGAAAGTGCACAGAAAAGCAGTAAAAACTGCTTTTCTGTGCACCCTCCGACTTAATATCATGGCGATATTAAGTCGGAGGTCCCGAAAGTTACAAAAAGTTAAAAAAAAAATTGAAGTCTGCCCGCAGCTCGCAGGTTGAAAACCGGCAAAATTAGCATGCATTATATACTGCTGGGAATATGGGGCATACCCAGTGCTGGTCCAACTAGGAGACAGAAGGAGCATGTCTAACTTTCCCAGGAAATAGGACAAATATACTAAGACTGCTAGGAAAACCAGAAGCCTTTGTAGCTTTGTGGCAGGTTCATAATTTGAACATCCCAGGGACACAGATTCAGACTCCATTGACTCTGATAAATGGCAAGACCTCAAAAGGAGCTTTCACAACATTACTGTTCTACCTAATATGATGAGGGCAACAGCACCCACTGAAAGGAAAGTGGTGCACTGCAACTGCAAGCAGTATCATTCCTTGAATGTGCACTGTGGGGATATTCACTGATTCCAACATGCTAATTCAGAATGTGGTAGCCCAGTGCCCAGGTCTTGTCACAGTTCCGACAGCCAGTGTCATTTTGCCCTTTTGCACTTTGAAGAGGGCCGCTATTGGGATGGATAATTGCTAGGTGAGTACTCTACAATCACTCATTGTCTTGCAGAGAGCCGTGCTTTCTTCTGCACAAGGCAGGGAAACATTACACTGCCATATATCTATCTAGCACACTTCATACAATTCTTGGACACCTTGTAGTCTTATTAATCTCTGTCACATCTTTTCTTGGGTGAGACAGGGTATTAATATTGAACATGGCTGCTCACTCTTGCTAGTTCATCCAAAGGCCCAACAGTGAAAAGATACAGTCATGAAGAGATATCAAGCTGCTCTGTCATCGAACACACAGACCATTGAAAAGTCAGTTCAAATAATTAGATAAATCAATTGGTGTCTTCAAACATACCCCAGAAAATGACTCAGAGAATCCTTGTTTGCTGTACATTTCACAACATTGCAGTCAGAAACTGCATTTTAGCTGATGAATCTCATCTGGAAAGGGATCCTCCATACCATCTCTACTGGACAAAGGGAAACTACAGGGGCGGATTTTAAGAGCCCTGCTCGCGTAAATCCCGGGTTTTTCGAGGGGGGCATGTCGGGGGCGTGTCGGGGGCGGGGCCGATCGGCGTGGCGTTTTGGGGGCGGGACATGGCATTTTGAGGGCGGGCCCGGGGGCGTGGTTTTGGCCCGGGGCGGTCCGGGGGCGTGGTCGTGCCCTCCGGAACCGCCCCCAGGTCGCGTCTCGGCACACTAGCGGCCCGCTGGCACGCGGGGATTTACTTCTCCCTCTGGGAGGCGTAAATCCCTGGACAAAGGTAGGGGGGGGGTTTAGATAGGGCCAGGGGGCTGGGTTAGATAGAGGAAGGGAGGGGAAGGTGAGGGGAGGGCGAAAGCGAGTTCCCTCCGAGGCTGCTCCGATTTCGGAGCGGCCTTGGAGGGAACGGAGGCAGGCTGCGCGGCTCGGCGCACGCCGGCTGCAGAAAATCTGCAGCCTTGCGCGCGCTGATCCTGGATTTTAGCAGATACGCGCGGCTACGCGCGTATCTGCTAAAATCCAGAGTACTTTTGTTTGCGACTGGTGCGCCAACAAAAGTACGCGAACGCACATTTTTTGTAAATCTACCCCAGAGGGGTAGATTTACAGTTCAGAAGTTCAGAAGTCAGCTGAATTATTTCTCCTGGACGTTCTATCTACCGCCATATAATTCAGGACACAGATGAAACACTTTGCTTTGTAAAGCGTAGCTGCCCTGCTGTGCTCTGCAGCTTTCAGTTAATATAGTCCTTTGTGCTTTCCTATGAGGAAACTTGTGGGACTAAAAGTCTAGGGATGGCCTCAGCCCTCCACATGCTCAGAAAAGAAAACCAAACACATGATGTATGAAGGAAAACCTTTATTTGAAAGACCAGAAAAGGTATAAATCTCACAAGCAGCGCAAATGATCGGTACAATTATTAGAACAGTCATGCACACAGCCTCTCCTTCTTCTTTTGTCTCTGAAACAGCTGATAGAGGAGACATACATTTCAAAAGACGGAAGGTGCATAGTTTGCATGTACAGGA